>NC_056731.1:511938046-511990870 GCF_019279795.1 Protopterus annectens
TTATTTCTTCTAGGACCATCCCCACACCAAGTGTGGAGTCATCTGCACATAGTACGCCAAACATTTGTTTTTGAATTATTGAAGACCATTTGTTAGATATATGCATTTATTTGTATGTGTGAGGTGGGTGTAATGAGTGTGTATATTGCTGTACCATCTACAAAGTGTGACCAGTGTTTGTTTTATATAAATTGTTTTAAATATTTAGTGTAGGTAATAATTTTGTTCCTGTGTTTGTTGTTTATTATCACAGCTGATCCTGTCACTGGAAATGTAGGACTCTTACCACCCAATGGCGGCCAAACAGAGGCATAGTCAGGGGTGTGCAGAGGTTGAATCTGACACTGAGGTTGACATGCAGCCATCTACCTATATTTCCTTCAGACACAGTCAGTAGGTCTATGCATACCTGTTCCACTGAGCCCTCAGATATTGGACAGGTGAAGGGTGACACACTTGATCAGGGTAGTGTGGTTACTGTGGCTTTAGTGTCTGATGACTCTAGCCATAACCTATGGGCAAGGTGCCACACAGGAGGGTTGTTAGGGGTGCTAGGAGGACCCCTGCTTTCCTCCCTCCACTTGATCCTGGTGTGTCTTTACATGCTACTCGATGTATGTTTAGGGCAGTCATTGAGGTGCAGACACATTCCATTAGGTCCTCTCAGAACATGTTTAGGGCTGTAGGTGTGGCACAGTTTAACATGCATGACTGCCTTCACCATGTAGCTGAGTCAATGGATTGGTTGAAAGACACGATGGAACAGGTAGTGTCTGTGATGAAATGTCTGCTGGGAGGCGGACAGCATCCATGTGGACACAGGTCAATAGCATTATGTGATGTCAGCAAATATGGGTGTGAGTGATCACTCTCCCATAGTGCACTACTTCCACTGCTCCAATAGTGATTGAGTTGTCCACACCCAGATGTGGAAGGCCATAGAGTTATGGTCCTACACATACTCGGGTCTATGTCAAATAAATGAACGACTGAAATGTTGATCGTCATATGGTCAAGACCATATGATCGACAGTTCAAGTGTTCGAAGGGTGACTTTAACAGCACCGTATGATGCAGAATGGGAGAATTTCCATTTTCTGCACTGAAGTGTGGTCTCGGAGTTGGTCTATTTAAGTAGGGGGTATGGGGGTGCAGGAGGACTTACCTCCCTGTTCACACTGTTAAGGTATGTTTTTCTTTCTTTCTTTTCTTTTTTTTTTTTTTTTTTTTTTTTTTTATATTCGTACTTTCAAATATCGACCATATGGTCTCGAACATATGGTATTCGACATTTTGAAAGTTTGAATATATAACATAGACCCCACATACTCATGATACGATCTCATCCAGCAGACATCAGTCACGTTCAGCAGCACAGCTGACCATGGGCATGGATGTGCCATTGCAACACCTGGCAGTGCCAGTTCTCACTGTCGAGGTGATGATGATGAACTGTTACCTCTACCATGCACAGCTTACACCTGTCCAACATACCAGGATGTTAAGCTGGACAGGTCCAAAATGGGATACCAAGACCCTTCTTTTATGGGTACCAGAAAGAGTCTTGAGTAACCTCCTTTCCATTTTTGATCTTCTGGAACTGGTTCCCCTGCTCCCTGGAAACACATTTTAATTTGTTCTAGAGATTGAGCTTTTTGATTTTGGGGTACCTAAGGGTCTTGGCATCCCATTTTGGACCTGTCCAGCTTAACATCCTGGTATGTTGGACAGGTGTAAGCTGTGCATGGTAGAGGTAACAGGTCATCATCATCACCCCGACAGTGAGAACTGGCACTGTCAGGTGTTGCAATGGCACATCAATGCCCATGGTCAGATGTGCTGCTGAACGTGACGATGTCTGCTAGATGAGATCTTATCATGAGTATGTGGGGTCTATGTTATATATTCAAACTTTGGACAACTGGATTCCTAATATTATATATTTATATATATATATATATATATATATATATATATATATATATATATATATTTATTAAGGCATGATAATTAGGATGGAGATCTTTCGTATGGACACATACTCCAATAGTTTCCTCCATTTTTGCAGCTGCCATCCTTTTCAGCAAAAATGAGCTGTCGTGAAGGGGCAGTTCATCCGGGCAGCTCAGATGATTACTTTGTGGAAGACTTTTATTGAAGAATGTAGTCTACTTAAACAAATGCTTATCAAACGTGGATGCCCTACTAAATTAGTTGATCAAATAATGGAAGAGGTTAAAATAAAAAGAGGTAATGGTCACTTTTCACCAATTTTAAACCCCAGAGGTATAGAGGAGCAAATAAATGTGAATAGTTTAGTTTTAACAGAAAGTGAATATGATTTACCTACACAGGTAAATCCTAACTGAACAATTGCTACAATTAATACCCCTAGTTGAACAATACCCTATCAAAGTAGCTTTAAATAAGAATTGCAATTTAATTAGTAATAATAGGAATATGAGAGACATCTTAGGACATGCACCTATTTGTGTTAATAGAAAAGGACATTCCTTGAAGAATTTATTTGAACATAATAAACATAAACAATATAAAGGGCACATGCACAAATGTGGGATTTGAAAGTTCTTTAGGAACATCTTAGAAACTGATTCTTTAGAAATTAATGGGATAAAAATAAGGTTCAGAGAGAAATTCTGTTACTAATAGAAGGAAGCAAAGTCACTATTGGCATCTATTTAAACCAAAGACATGTTTGTTGAATGTATCTGATGAAGTCTCTTAATTTAACTTGAGACGAAAGTGCTTATCTGGTTTTTAAATAATAAAGAATACATCTGCTTCAGTGAAGTACAGTACATGTCCTGCTTTGCATATCCACGCACTTGTGGATTACTGGTTTTCTGCTTTGGGTTTCATTTTGGATATTTGTGTTTCACTTGAAGCTGGACAGCAAGGGAAGGAACAGGAAACTGTGGAAACTCTGATGCAGTCAATGTTGAGGAGTGATAGGCCAGTGAGTTCCCATATGACAGAGCAACAGATGGCACAGGATGAAACTGAAGAGAATGTACCACAGGAAAATGCTATAGAACTTTCTATACAATGTCCACAGGAAACGGAAAACAAGGGATGCACCCTCAATTTGGAAGAAAATGAGCTAAAAGAAGAGTTGCTTGACTTAATGGACATGGATAGATATTAAGGTCAATGAGAAAAATAGACTACAGAAGGTCAATAAAACCCTAAAAGTAAGAAGCTTGATAAAACAAATGAACACAGTAATTAGGACTGTCCATAGAGACCCACGTGATATAATAGAAGTAAACAGGATATATTACTGTGCAGCTAAAATAATAACTGATAAAGTTCTACGACAAGAACACAGGGTAGTGAGGGAACGGAAGTGGAGAAATCGAATACCATCATGGAGGTATTGAATAGAGAAAACTATAAATCAATTAAGACAAGAAGTGTCATTGTTAGAAGATTATAGAAGAGGGAACAGATCAACAAAAATACTAAGAAAGATAGATGTGACAAAAGCAGTGCACAGTATTACAACAGACCAGGATCTATCATGCACTATCGCAAATAAACTAAAAATTTCAGCACAGGTGGAAAAACTTAGAAGATACACAAATAAATATAAGGGAAAAGTACAAAATAAGCAATTTATTGATGACCCAAAAAAGTTTTATAGAGAACTGGGAAATAAGGTAAAAGGAATTGAAAGACCGCCAAAAAATGAAGAAATAGATACGTTTTGGAGAAGTAACTCTGAATATCCTGTGGAACATAACAAAGATGCTAAATGGATAAAAGAAGTAAAAGAAAGAATAAGAAGTTTAAAGGTACAAGATATGAAATGGGATGAAGTAACAGCCGGAGAGATTGAAACAGAGTTAAGAAAAGTCTCTAACTGGAAAACCCCAAGCCCAGATGCAGTACCTAACTTTTGGTTAAAAGTATTAACATTTTTGCACGAGGATTTAGCCATGAGCAAGAACTATTTATATGTGCACCTCGAACAGACACCAACCTAGCTAACAACAGGAAAAACAATGCTCCTACTTAACACTGAATCTGCAAGCTACCCTAAAACTTATAGACCAATAACTTACCTTCCAACGACATATAAACTATACATGGGAATTGATGCTGACAGAGTTTATAGTCATAGGTTCATAGCTGTGCAGTAGGCTAATGGCCCTGAAGCCTTTACAAACCTAGCCCATAGGATTACCATGACATGGTGGCACCCGACTTTAGTTCCCAGTGCCTCTGTGGAGTAGAGCCATTTAGAAGAAAACTCAATTATGGCAATAGAACAAAATGGCAATAAAACAAAGTCATATGGAACAAAGGATTATTTGTTGTTAAATAAAGATATAGTGGAGAACTGTAAAAAGGGGAAGAATCTAAGTATGGCATAGATTGGTTACAAAAAAGCATTTGATAGTATCTGACATTCATCGATAAAAGAGTGCTTAAAAATGTATAAGATACACCCTACACTGGTTGACTACATAGGTTCATAGGTTCATAGGTTCATACTAGGCTATCTGCCCTAGGGCATTTATAAGCCTAGCCAGAATGTGTTTGGCTTTCGCCACCCATTTTAAATTTATTTTGCTATGCCCTTTTTCGAGGTTAGTATACTATGCCTCTATCTAACAGTGACACAGAAGTGATACCCGGGGTAAACCTACGATCTCCCATCCACTCATCAAGATTCCTCTTGAAGAGAGTCAATGAGGGACTCTGCCTAACCTGGACTGGGATTTTATTCCAGAGTGAAGGGAGCCTCTGGGTTATGAATCTGTCCCTCCAGCATGTCCTATTTATTTCAGTGCTGAGGTTCCAGTCTCGAGCGCAGAGCTCGATGGGATTTGGATTTTCTGAGGTGCAGCATGTCCATTAATTCCGGGTTGGACATGGCTTTATACGTCAGGCACAGATCTCCTCTGAACAGGTGGTATGCCACTGAGTAGAGCTGGAGTTTCTTTAACCGGGCAGCATATGGCATCTGTTTGAGCCCTTTGATCCTCTTGGTGAGGTACTTTTGGGGTCTTTCCAGTTGCTGCAGGTGTCTGGTAAGGTACATCCCAAAAGGGGCATTGTACTCAATTATGGGCCTGATGAGGGATGAGTAAAGAGGCACGATGACCTCCCCTGATCTAGATGTGAATCCCTTCATGATTAAGTGGGCTATATAAAATGTTTTTCTAACTACTTTGGCCACGTGGTTGTCAAATGAGAGATTGCTATCAACTTGGGTCCCCAGGTCCCTAATTACTTCTTCTGTACTTAATGGATTTCCACCTATGTGGTAATTTGTGGGCACTTTGTTTTTGTCAAAGGGGATGACTATACACTTTTTGGCATTTAGCTTGAGGCCATGGCTCTGGCACCAGTTGCCTGTTTCTATGAGGCCCTTTTAGAGGATGCTTGTGTCGGCTGGAGAGTCGATTATGGCACCCAGTTTGCAGTCATCTGCGAACTTGGTCAGCCACAGTCCTTCCGTGTTGGCCTGTACCTCCGAGAAATATATACCGAACAAGAGAGGTCCCAGGACTGAGCCTTGTGGGACACCACTTGTAACTGGTTTGGAGTCTGACATGGCTCCAGCAATTCTAACCATGTGGGTTCTGTCCTTGAGCCAGTTTGCAATCCATCTAGTGACATAGGGGTTTATATTTAAGCTGGTGAGCTTATCTATAATGCCCGAGTGGGGTATTGTATCGAAGGCTTGTGAGGTCCAGGTAGGCTGTGTGGACCACCTTCCCCTCGCCAATGGCCTTGGTGACTGTTTCAAAGAAATCAACCAGGTTTAAGAGGCAGGATCTGCCCTTAACAAAGCCGAACTGGGTAGGATCCAGTGTTTGTAGGTCCCCAATATCTTTATTTATGAGGTCCATGATGATCCTTTCCATAGCTTTGCAGACCAAGCTAGTCAGGCTTATGGGGCGATAGTTTCCAGGATCCGTTGAGGCACCACCTTTATGGAGAGGGACCACTGTTGCTGTACGCCACTCTTTGGGCACATGTCCTGTAGTAAGGCTGAGATTGAACAGTAGTTTTATGTTTGGGTTTAGCTCTTCTTTGAGTTCATGTAGGATGCAGCCCGGGACACCATCTGGTCCCATTGATGCTGTGTTTTTTGCTTTGGAGAGGGCGGCTCTTACCTGAGCATCTGAGATGTCAGGGGGGCAGCACTCTGCTGGGATAGATTTTTGCCCTTTGGGGGGGGGGGGGGGGGGAGAAGTTTGCGCTGAACCTGTCAGCTAGGATGTTGGCAATGTCTGTGGGTTCAGTGTATTTTTTGTCATTTTGGACTAATTCTGAGCATATCTGGGAATTACCACCCAGGTTCCTAACATAACTAAAGAAAGCCTTGTGATTATCCTTAGTGTCCTGTGCAATTTTTCTCTCGAAGCTGGCCTTAGACAATTTTATGTGTGCCCATAGTTTTTTGCTAATACTGATCAGTGATGCCTTCCCTTTTGGGGATTTTGCTTTATCATTTAGCAGCTTCCTCCTTCTATTGTATAGTTTGTTTATGGTTGGGGTCCACCAGACAGGACGCCTGCCTTTGGAGGATTGGGTCTTGGTTTTATTTGGGATCGGGTGATCCATGCATTCCTGAAGGTGTTCATAGAATGCGTTTATAAAGGATTCTGCGGTCTGGGCTGTATTTTCCACAGGCCCGGGGGCTTTGAAGGATTCCACCTTAGTTTTGAGGAGTGTAAAATTTGCTTTAGAGAAGTTTTTCACTGTGGTTTTCTGGGCAGGGGTGGGGTCGGGATGTGAATATCCAGTGAGATTAGTTTATGGTCTGATCTTACCAGTGAGGGATACACTTCTGGTCTGGAGCATAGAGTCCCCATGTTGGTGATGATCAGGTCCAGTATGTTTTCCCCTCTTGTGGGAGTGGTAACAAGTTGTTCCATAGCATTTGAGTTTATAAATTCTAGGAACCCTTGGGCTAGGTGTTGGAGCTAGAGTAATGCTCCCAGTCTATGTTTGGGTAGTTGAAGTCGCCCAATATAATGGTGTTTGGAGAGACCTTCATATTTTCCAGTGTTCTCAGGAAGGCCGAGTGGGGTTCCTGGGTTTGGGAGGGTGGTCTGTAGCAGGCTATAAACTGGAAGGCAGTTTTACCCACTGTTAGTTGCACATGGATAGTCTCTGATGCTTCGTGCTTTGCCACCAACCTGGAGGTGTGGGTATCTTTGATGAATATCGATACTCCCCTCCTTTTGTGGTTCGGGTCCAAGTTTTGGGGCCGAAAAGCATGGTATGAGGTATAACCTGGTAGTGCTGGGGTGCTCTCGGGAGCCCTGAATCAGGTTTCTGTTACTGCAGAGATATCGATGTTCTCCATGCTAAGGAGAGTTTCGAGTGCATGCATCTTGAGGTTTAGACTTCTGGCATTGAGTAGCATTACTCTTAGTTTCTTATCCCTTGTGATACCTATGGAGGTGGGTTTGTCTTTTGAGCCTTGCCTAAAAAAGGCACTATGGGGGTGGCAAGAGCCTTTGCCAATATCCGAAAGCCCAGGGGTGACAGGTGCAAGCCGTCCCTAGTGAAGCATCGTGGCTTGTCGAGCATATCATCCCAAGCTGACAGGCATTGGATCCCCTTTGAATGACACCAGTACTTAAGCCAATTGTTGAAATTGATCATCTTGTCTTCATATTGTGGCATCATTCTTGGTGAGGGTAAGATGCTACTCAAGGTCAGGGTCATACCGCCTGGGTTACATGCTCAGAGAGCTCCTTTATGTCTCTTTTCATGTAGTCCAGGGAGGTATGTCTCAGGTCATTCACACCAGCATGGACAATGACTGAGTCATATTTGTACTTGCCTTGGAGTGACCTGAGTGCTTGTGTTATGTGGCGGATCCTAGCACCCGACAGGCTGCTCACCGTGACCCTCTCCTTGTTCAGCCTGGTGAGCGGGACGCCAGTGTGCCTGATGATAGAGTCACCTATTACAAGTGTATCAGGTGTGTTGTTTAGTCTTAAGGGCTGTGACTGTTTGGCACACTGGCTTTGTGAGATATGTGTTGCACGTGGTTTGTTTTGGGGTAGCGGCTGCTTGGGTGTCTGCTTTGGAGGTCTCTGCTGCTTCGGCAGATCTTTATTTAGAGCCTCCAGTATGTTTTTGTGTGATTATGTGTTTGGTTTGCTGTCGTGGTAGGTCTATGTGAGACTGGAATTGTAGTGAGTATGGTTTCCTTCTCCTCCTGAGTGGTTATGCCAGTACTGAGTTGAGAGAGCTTAGCCTCCAGTTTGGCTATATGGTTGCATCTCTCACATGTGTTGGAATTTGTTGGGAGGAGGAGAGGGTTGTCTGTGTACATGAGGCAGTTGTAACATTGCCTCAAGATTCCCAGATTCACCAGCTGGACCAGAGAGGAGATTGACAACTGACCTTTGGACATGCTAGAATAATATTGGGAATTCCTTAATAATTGAAAACCAGGGCCAGTGGGGAGTGAGGGTGTAGTGCTTTTAATTTTATTGCTGACTTATATAATTGCTTTAGTGAGCAAGTGCCTGGTAACTTAAGTGCAATGTGTTACAGGTAACTTAAATGCAAAAACGACAAACAGTAACTTTCTTTCAAGTGAAACAAGGAAATAAGTACAGTAAGCAATGCAGATATCACTAGTGAGCCACAGTAGCTGAGAAGCCAGATTAGGTGGAATTAGCGTTCCAGGAAATAACAAGCAAACAAACAACAAGCATATAAACAAAGCTATATTCAGCAGGCCTGGATCTAGTCTATGCTACAGCAAACAAGGTGTACCAATTTCAGTAAGATACAGTTCAAATATTCAGGCACAATAAACCTTTAACCAGAAATTCCCAGCTCAGAAGGGCAGAGTCCAGCCTCTTCTCCCACAAGAGTGCAGACCACAAACCTTCTTAATGTAAAATAACTGGCCTGAAGCCCAAGTGCCTAAACCAGAACTAATACACTTTAAGAATAACAGACACTGGGCTCTCAATCAGCAGTTCCCAACTTAGAAGGATGAAAGCTACCTGTCCTGCCACCACAGTGCATGCCACAAACCTTCCTAATGTAAAACAACTGGTCTGAAGCCCAAGTGCTTAATCCAAAAGACTTAGAATGACAGCTAAACTTTAATCAAGTTACTACCAAGCAGTAATAAATACAATTGAATACTTTAGAGAATGCCTGGATTAGTGCTCAAGTTACACAAACAAAGCTAGATCCAGCAGGCCCGAATCCAGTCTATGCCACAGCAAACAAGGCGCACCAACTTCAGTAAGAAGCAGTTCAGATATGCATGCACTATAAGCCTTCAATCAGAAATTCCCAGCTCAGAAGGGCAGAGTCCAGCCTCTCCTCCCACAAGAGTGCAGACCACGAACCCTCTTAATGTAAAATAACTGGCCTGAAAGCCTAAGTGCTTAAACCAGAATTAATACACTTTTAGAATAACAGACACTGAGCCCTCAATCAGCAGTTCCCAACCTAGAAGGATGTAAGCTACCTGTTCTGCCACTACAGTGCAGACCACAAACCCTCTCAGTGCAAAACAACTGGTCCGAAGCCCAAGTGTTTAAACCAGAAGGCCTAGAATGAGTTACACCAAGCAGTAATAAATACAATTGAGTAAATACAATTGAGTACATTACAGTAACCATGAAACAATGGCAGACCACTTTGCAATTAAGACATGATAAAGGACAGATTATTATCCCAGGGATAAAAATTCAAAGGGGGATATTCATGGGTGACTCTTTGTCACTGTTGTTATTCTGCCTTGCCATTAACCCATTACGCTGTTTACTTAACAGCTTAGGCCATGGCTACAATTTGGCTCCTAGAAAACAGCAAAGTCTAAAGACTTCTCATCTTCTCTTTGTCGATGATGTAAAACTGTATAGCTCATCAGATAAGGAACTGAAAGCACAGCTGAAGGTAGTCAAAACTTTTTCAGATGATATTAGAATGTCATTTGTTCTTGATAAATGTGCAAAAGCAACCTTTAAAAGCAGGAAAACTGCAGCACCAAGAAAACACCAGTTTAAGACAAGAATGTGATCTGAAAGAACTTGAGCAAGAGGGAGTGTATAATTGGGAGTTGATGAAGTATCAGCAATAAAACATGAGCAAATATGAATATAACTCAGTAAGGAATACTTTAGAAGACTTAAATTAATCCTCAGAATAGCATTGACATCTAGGAACAAGATCCAAACTATAAACCAATTTGCTCTTCCTGTCCTAACTTACAGTTTTGGAGTGATTGACTGGGCCCCAAAATGTGTGGATAGATTAGATATTAAAACAAGAAGTATGCTTCATGCTCACCAAATGATTTATAAAAATCAGTGTATACCAAGATTATGTATTCCTTGTTCTGAAGGAGGGATGGGCCTCCTTGAAACTGATTACATGTGTAGATCTGCAATCGTGGGACTCCACACATATCTGCTGACCTCACGGTATCCAAATGTAGTGAAAGTTTTGAAACATGAGGAGAATAAATCTAAAATGACGTCTCTGCTTAATTTAGCAGAAGCATATCGATGTCAAGCAGCAATGGAAATCAAACCAGAAGCAGATAAAAAAACAGGCAGCAACTGAATGTGCCAATAAACAAAACAAAGAATATAAGGTGAAGGACCAGATGAGAAGGCAAGAAATGTGGAAAAAAAATAAATATAGTTGCAAGTATAGAAAACTTCTGGAAGAGCCTCATGTTGATCAAGAACGAACGCAGGAATGGTTATGGAGAGGTGAATTTGCATCAAGAAATGAAAGGTTAATATTGGCAGCCCAATATAGTGGGCTATGTACACACTGGTTTACAAAGTCCATTGAACATGTGGGAGAAACAGACATATGAAGGTTTTGTAAAACCGAATTGGAAACAGTCACACACCTTGTTGCTGGTTGCAGCACACTAATGGCAGAAGGACTATATACTGAAAGGCATAATAATGTGGCAAGACTGTTGTACTGGGGATTGTGCAAACATTATGGTATTGAACTGGCTAAAAAACACTAGAAATATGAGCCACAAACCATCATAGAAAATGATGAAGTTTATATCACATGGGATCACCCAATACCAACAGTTCAAAGACTGATGCTAGAAAACCAGATATAGTAGTCCAAGAAGAGAAGACAAAAGTAGCATTGATTGTTGAAATCGTCACACCCAGTGACTACAGTCAGTGTCATGTGTACAGAGAGACCCAAAGTCATAAAATACTAGAGGATCTGCAGGCAGAAACAACAGCAATGTGGAAGAAAGATACCCAGACAGTTCCAATAGTAGTAGGAGCAACGGGTCTTATAAAAAAGAATCTACAATCGTATTTTAAGATGTTACCAGTCCATGTAATCCTGTATGAATTGCAAGAGTAATTAATGGGCACACTGTGGGGGCTGCAAAGAGCACTTTTGGCTGACATCAAAAATTGAAACAATACTAATTTCATGAACTTTAATCGTACTTTGACTTAGGAATGGGGTCCATTCCCATCATGCTATTAGAAACCCAAAATATTTGGTGAAATTAGAAAAAGATAGAACCACCTCCTAAAAGCCCAAAACCCATATCTACAAAGCATCCTGAAACCTAACAAATTTCAGTCAAAACCAGTTTAATAACATATTAAAATCACTTAACTGATCCCCATTAAAAACTCTACGTGTAGATGACACTGTCAGCTATTTTAATAAAACATTCCTAGATACCTTCAACAACTTAGCCCCTCTTAGAACAAAAATAACCAAGGCTCATCACGCATCTTGGCTAATCATCATCATCATCATCATCTTCATCTTCTTTCGGCTGTTCCCGTTAGGGGTTGCCACAGTGGATCATCTGTTTCCATTTCTTCCTGTCCTCTGCATCTTGCTCTGTCACACCAAACACCTGCATGTCCTCTCTCACCATATCCATAAACCTTATCTTAGGCCTTCCTCTTTTCCTGTTACCTGGTAGCTTCCTCCTTAGCATCTTTTTCCCAATATACTCTGCATCCCTCCTCAGCACATATCCAAACCAATGTAATCTTGCCTCTCTGGCTTTGTCTCCAAACCTTCCAACCTGGACTGACCCTCTAATATACTCATTCCTAATCCTATCCATCCTCGTCACACCCAGTGCAAATCTTAACATCTTCAACTCTGCCATGTCCAGCTCAAACTCCTGCCTTTTTGTCAGAGCCACTGTCTCCAACCCATATAACATAGCTGGTCTCACTACCCTCTTGTAGACCTTCCCTCCCACTCTTACAGGTACTCGTCTGTCACAAATCACTCCTGACACTCTTCTCCACCCAATCCATCCTGCCTGTACTCTCTTCTTCACCTCTCTTCCACACTCACCATTACTCTGAACTATTGATCCCAAGTATTTAAACTCATCCACCTTCACCACCTCTACTCCTTGCATCCTCACCATTCCTCTATCCTCCCTCTCATTCGCACACATATATTCTGTCTTAGTCCTGCTGACCTTCATTCCTCTTCTCTCTAGAGCATATCTCCACCTCTCCAGGGTCTCCTCCACCTGTTCCCTACTCTCACTACAGATTGCAATGTCATCTGCAAACATGATAGTCCACGGGGACATGTCTGATCTCATCTGTCAACCTGCCCATCACCATTACAAATAAGAAAGGGCTCAGAGCTGAACCTCGATGTAATCCAACCTCCACCTTAAACGCAACCGTCACTCTCACCGCAGACCTCACCACTGTCACACTATCCTCGTACATATCCTGTACCACTCTTACATACTTCTCTGACACTCTCGACTTCCTCATACAATACCACAACTCCTCTCTAGGCACCCTGTCATATGCTTACTCTAAGCCTACAAAAACACAATGCAACTCCTTCTGACCTTCTCTGTACTTCTCCATCAACACTCTCAGAGCAAACATCGCATCTGTAGTGCTCTTTCCCAGCATGAAACCATACTGCTGATCACTAATCATCATGTCCCTTCTTAACCTAGCTTCCACTACTCTTTCCCATTAGTTCATGCTGTGACTAATCAATTTAATCCCTCTGTAGTTACTACAGCTCTGCACATCACCCTTATTCTTAAAAATCGGTACCAAAGCACTTTTTCTCCATTCCTCAGGCATCCTCTCACTTTCCAAAATTTCATTAAACAATCTGGTTAAAAACGTCACTGCCATTTCACCTAAATACATCCATGCATCCACAGGTATGTCCTCTGGACCAACAGCCTTTCCATTCTTCATCCTCTTCATAGCTATCCTTACTTCCTCCTTGCTAATCCATTGCACTTCATGATTCAGTATCCCCACATCATCCAACCATCTCTCCCTCTCATTCTCGTCATTCATCAAACCCTCAAAGTACTCTTTCCATCTGCTCAACACACTCTCCTCGCTTGTATGTTTCCCTCATTATCCTTTATCACCTTTACCTGCTGCACATCTTTCCTAGCTAAGTCCCTCTCTCTAGCCAATCGGTACAGGTCCTTTTCTCCTTCCTTAGTGTCCAACCTTTTATACAACTCTTCATATGCCTTATCCTTAGCCTTCGCCACCTCTTTCTTTGCCATGCACCTTATCTCCTTATACTCCTGTCTACTTTCTTCATCTCTCTGACAATCCTACTTCTTCTTTGCCAACCTCTTTATCTGTATACTCTCCTGTACTTCTTCATTCCACCACCATGTCTCCTTGTCGTCCTTCCTCTGTCCAAATGTGATACCAAGCACCTTTCTAGCCATCTCCCTTACTAGCTCTGCTGTAGTTACCCAGCTATTTGGTAACTCTTCACTGCCACCCAGTGCCTGTTTTAACTCTTCCCTGAACTCCACCTCACAATTACACTTTTTCAGTTTCCACCATTTGATCCTTGGTGCTGCCCACACACTCCACCTCCTCTTCTTGATCACCAATGTCATCCTACAAACCACCATCCTATGCTGCCTAACTACACTTTCCCTGGTCACCACTTTACAGTCTCCAATCTCCTTCAAACTGGCCTTCCTATCCATAAGATATAATCCACCTGTGTGTATCTTCCTCCACTCTTGTATGTCACCCTATGCTCCTCCCTCTTGTTAAAATACATATTCACCACAGCCATATCCATCATTTTTGCAAAATCCACTACCATCTAACCTTCAGCATTCCTTTGTTTAACACCATACCTACCCATCACTTCCTCACCCCCTCTGTTCCCTTCACCAACATGCTCATTGAAATCTGCTCCAATCACCAGTCTCTCACCCTTGGGTACAGTCATCACCACTTCATCCAACTCACTCCAAAATGTTTCTTTCTCATCCATCGCACACCCAACTTGTGGAGCATATGCACTAACAACCTTCATCATTACACCATCAATTTCCAGCTTCCTAAACATTACTCTATCCGACACTCTTTTCACCTCCAAAACACTCTTAGCATACTGTTCCTTCAGGATAACTCCTACACCATTTCTCCTCCCATCCACACCATGATAAAACAATTTGAACCCACGTCCGATACACATGGCCTTACTCCCCTTCCATCTGGTCTCTTGCACACGCAATATACCGACCTTCCTTCTGTCCATCATATCGGCTAGCTCTCTCCCTATACCAGTCATACTGCCAACATTCAAAGTTCCGACCATCACTACCACAGTCCTAGCCTTTCTCCTGTCTTCCTACCTTCGGCCATGCCTTCCACCTCCTCTCCAGCACCTTGGCTAATGAAATCAACCAAACAAATATTACAAATTAGAGACAGAGCTTGGAAAAACTGTCTCAAAAATAAAAATGATGCCAACTTGCAAAACTTCAAGCAAGCAAGTAATAAAGTTAAAGAACATCAGTCAATGCAGATAAAAAAGTTACTTTTCACAGCAATTAACTAATAATAAAAATAACCCCAAAACTTTGTGGAAAACCATTACATCACTTCTCACCCCTGGTTCCACACAAAACCTCTCCCCAAACCCAGACAAGACACCAACTGAAATAGCTAATATGTTTAATACAACTTCATTGACAGTATAGCTACACTACCTTCAGGATTTAACTCTAATACAAATTCCAACAACCTCAAAAATTCCCCCTCTCCCCCAACAACCAGTAAGGACAAGAACACTACATCTACCCACTGCCAACATCCTACTGTACCTCCATCCTCTTTACAACCAGTTTCTACTATATCAGATTCTCCTTAAGCTTAAGCCTTGCACATCTTCCTCTGGCAGTCTTCCACCTGAATACTTGAAACGTGCCACTGATTCTATCGCTTACTCAGTGAGCATTCTTATTAACTGAGCTATTTCAGAAACACATGCTGGAAAAAATTAATCATAACCCCTCTACATAAAGGAGGAAAATCTAATGAGCTTACAAACTATAGGCCCATCTCTGTCCTTTCTCCACTATCCAAACTGCTTGAAAGGTGCATACATATACAACTGCTAAAACACCTTACCCATAATCTCCTCACATCCACCCAACACAGTTTCTGGCCTAGTCATAGTACAACAACAGCCCTCATCTCTTTCACTGATATAGTAAACAAAGCTAGTGACTTCAAACTACACACCTCCGTAGTACTACTGGATCTATCAAAGGCCTTTGACACAGGCTCACACAGCAAATTACTTCAGCAACTATCAGCAGGAGGCTGTACATCACCCTCCAAGCAATGGTTTAACAGCAACCAATCCAGTAGGCAACAATGCTTCAAGTGGCAGGACTGCCTATCTCAATACCAAACCAACAAAACCGGAGTCCCATAGGGGTCCATTCTTGGACCCCCTCCTCTTCAATATATTCGTAAATAAGCTACACACGGCTTGCCATCACAGCACACTAATCCAATATGCTGACAATTCCACACTCATAACCTCTTCCAGCAACATGATCGACCTGCTGCAAAAAACAAAGACTGCATTTACCTCAATAGAATCGTGGCTAACTGATACACAATTATTGCTAAACCCTAACAAAACCAAACTTTTACTTTTTTTTCTCCAAAAACTAACACATCTGACTTCATAAACTACTCCCATAGCAAAACTGAGATTGAAATTGTAGCAAGTGCAAAACTGCTGGGTATCACCATAGACAACAAACTTACATTTGATCAACACATACTTAATGCCATAAAAAAATCTCATTTCAAACTAGGAACCCCCTAGACCTGCCCAGGCCCAGCAGCAAACATCTCATTTTCCCACCCTCTTTCATTTTTTTTCTTTTTTTCCCTCTCTCCACTCAACTTCCACCCTCCCTCTAACATCCTATTACTTTAATTCTTCTCTGCTCATCTTCTAACCCCTGAGCTTATACTAAAGCATCCCACAAACAGAAATGAGATCAAGTTCTTTGAACTTTTCAGTGTAACACACTTCATTAATCCCTTATTACATACCCTACCATGAAGATTTGCTTTCTACCCATACCACATTAACTACTTAAAGTCCTCTTTTCAGGTCACCTCTCCTCCTCAAAATCTATTATCTAGCTGTGCTTAATGACTATTATATAATTTGTATAAATATTTTGTAAAATATTCTAATGTAAATAAGTATGGACATTCACTGCCACCGATTGTGCCTCTGGCAACTATGTATTTTTATACTTTGTCTTTTAATTTGTTTATATATGTTAATCTGATTTATGTCTTTAATGGACAATGTTTAGAGCCTTTCTACCCATGTCTCCGCTGATAATGGGTTTCTGTCCCAGTTGGACATTCCGGATCACCAAATGCCAATCAATCAATCAATAAATAGATAAGTAAATAAATAAATAATTCAAAACAACACCCATATCAACACATACAGGCACATCTCATGGAGCCTCGACCTCTAAGCCCATAAGGCAAGCCACCACACAATCCAACATTCTGATCATTGGAGACTTCATCATGAGACACACTGATGTCCCTCTCATCAGGCTGAGTAAGGAGAAAGTCAAAGTCAGCTGCTAATCAGCGGCTAGGATTTGCCACATTACACATGCACTCTGGTCATTGGACCACAAGTACCAGTATGATTCAGTAATAGTCCATGCGGGAGTAAATGACCTGAGATATACCTCCCTAGACTATAAGAAGAGAGACATCATGGAGCTCTCGGAATATGTGTCTCAAGCTGGTATGAGCCTAGCATTGAGCTGCATTTTACCTTCTCCAAGGATGATACTAAAATACAAACAAAAGATGATTGACTTTAATAATTGGCTTAGTTTCTGGTGTCATATTAACAATATTTGTCAGCTTGGAAGGAAATGGTCAACAGACCACTTTGCCAGGAATGGTCTAATCCTCTACCCTCTAAGCTTTCGAATATTAGCTAAACCATTGTCTTCCTCCATAGTGCCTTTTTTAGGCAATGCCAAATTGAAAGTACTTCCAACATAGCAAATCAAAACCAAGAAAAGCTAAAGATATTACTAGTCAATGCTAGGAGTCTAAAAAACTCTACTCCCTAGAAGCTCCATTCACCCTAGAGAATGCTGTCGTCTGTGTGGTCACTGAGAGAGCGCACCAACAGTGCAAGTTTATAATGCCTTCCACACATTTAGATCAGCTATTACACAGACAAGGACTAAAGGTGTAGATGTTTTTATTTACATCAAAAATAAATATACTTCAAGTCTGGTCAAACAGTTTAATGCACTTGAACTGCTCCATGTTCAAATCACCATAGGCAAAATACAATACCACTTCCTTGCAAGGTATAGGTCTCCGTCTATGACCCAGAAAACCTATACCATGTATTTAACCTTATTAGAAACACTCACAATCCAACACAATACCATATTCATGAGTGACTTTAATTACCCCACTATTAACTGGTAATCTTATACATCAGCAAATGTACAGGCACAGAGATTCCTAGATTTTGTAAACACAAACTCTGTGAACCAGATAGTCAATGCACCAACCAGGGGTGCAACCATTCTGGATCGGGTCCTCATTAATATGGGCTTTTGCTGCATATCGCCTTCTGTAATGTCTTCCCTGGTAAAATGGTCTTCTTTGAAGTAAAAATAAAACCTGGACCCCAGGCTAAATATGGAGTATTCAGGAACTACTCTAAGGCTAACCTCCTGCTATTAAGTGATAACCTGGCAAGCTTTCAAGACCCCATAAACCCTGAGAAGACATCTGTTAGTTCAGAGAACATCAGTAATTAAAGGACAATTCACACGAGCTGTAAGAATGATTACTACAGAGAACGACTTTTGAAAAGAAAGGAGGAAAGTGGTATTTTAACTAAAATGTTTCTTAAGAGAGGTTACCCCTCATATTTCATAAAAGAAATAAGGGATGAGGTCACGTCTAAACGATCTATGGGGTATTTCACCTCTATATTAAATGATAAAAACATTCTTGTCATAACCAAGCTGAGTGGAAAAAAAACGAATGATGAATTTAAGTGTGTGTTTGTTACGGCATATAATTTGGAGTAATAATATTAAACAGGTAATAGTAAAAAAATTGGACTATCTTAAAGGATGATAACTTTCCTAGGGATAAAATAGGTGAAGTGCCTAAAATAGTGTATAAGAAGGGTATAAGTTTGAAAACTATTTCAGAAAAACCTTCTGTTAGAAACAATAAGTTGGTCCGTTATGTGATGTGCCATTGCGGCCACTGTGGGTATTGTAAATATATACATATGTGTGAATATGTTACTATAGCTGGATAGAGATTTGATCTATTTGATAGATATGACTGTCAAACTAAGGGTGTTGTATATGTGGCTTTGTGCCAAGTATGTACGGTATACTACATAGGGAAACAGAACACTCTTTAAAAGAGCAAATTTACAAGCACTGTTATAAAATTATAAAAGGAAAAACTATGAATGCTTTAGCAAAGCATATTTTAACTAATAAAAAATATTGGTTTAAATTTGTCATACTTGAAAAAGTTAATGGTCCACCTTGAAAATAGACAACTCTATTGACAGTTGTTAGTGAATGCAACCAATTATCCAGGACTGAATGAACAAACTTCTATTGTAAATTTATTAAGATTAAAAGCTTTGCTTAGATATATATGTTATTAGTAAAATAAACTTAAAACATCTTTGGTACATCCTTTAATTTATATTTATTATTAAAAAAGACTTATTAAAAAAATATTCAATGTAGTAATACATTCATAAAATTCTGGGTCTCTATAGCATTTGGAAGTAGAGTTTTCATTGGTTATTAAAGTGAATAGCAGTATTATGATTGGTTACTTTGGTAGTTGGACTAAGTAATAAATGAAATTACAGGAATTAGGGGGATTGAATGTAAATGACGCACTTACTGATTAATAGGTTAAATGTTGTTTCATTTGATTTAGGTATTTAAACCTCGTTTTTAGTTTACGAATTTTATCTGATTAGGTTTTGGTTTTATACAAAATGAAAGCGCTTATCATTGTACAGTGTGCTTATGTTTTATTGTATGTCTGTGGTGTAATTTTAACATTTTTTTCATGGATTAAAACTGAGTTCTACATCCGAACAGTGGATTGCTCTCCTTTTTGGAATTAAGTTTGAACACTGCTGTGTATGCAGAACTGTTCACAGAAACCATGTACAAGCATGTTAAATGCTGCATAAAGGCAGCTGTACCAATCAGGAAGAAGTACAGAACTAACTCATAAACAAGCCACCCTGGTGGAATCACAAAATCAGTAGGCTGTAAAACAGCAGGAAGAAAATCATGGCACAAATTAGGAGGTGCAGCACCAAGCAGAATAAAAGCACTCTCAAACTAAACAAACAACTCAGAGGACAAATAAGGTCTACTAAAGCCAAATTTGAGGTAAATTTGACCTCCCAGGCCAAGGACAACCAGAACGCATTCTTTAGCTATGTCCGCAACCTCAAAGGGGATCTATATTATAATCTCAAAGTCTGACAATATTGAATACGATATTGTCAACACGAGAATAGCGAAAGCGCACTAGATTGAATGTTTAAATGGAAAATCTCCGTAGGGGTGATTTCCATTTACTTCAATGTAGTGCATTCTCCGAGTTGGTATATTTAAGTAGGGGGTGTGGGGGGTGCAGGGGGCTTGCCCCTTGCCTACACACTATTTAGTTTTTTTTTTTAATTTCTATTTTTTTTTTTTTTGGTTTCGATAGTTTAAGACTTCGATCACTAAAGTTCGATCTTTAGTGATTCAAAGTTTTAAACCTTCGAGATTATTATATAGACCCCCTCAAAGGCAATATACAATTGTGTGCAGAGCTCACTGTAGATAGAGACACCTGTACTGAGCCCGAAGATAAAGCAAACCTACTGGCTGATAAATTCAGCTCCAACTTTACCCCTCTCTCCCCCTCAACCTTCCCTCAGGAAATACAGTCATGTATAATTACCCCTACTATCACTAGGGAACAGGTCCTTAATGCTATCTCTAAGGCCAGGAACACTGCAACAATGGGCCCAGACAATATCCCAGTATGCCTTCTAAATAGCATGAAACATGACCTATCAGGGCCTCTGGAATTAATATTTAACTGTAGCTTCCAAACAGGCTTCATGCCTCATGAATGGAGAACAGCAACAGTCATTCCTCTGCACAAAGGTGGTCTACCTACAGACCCTGGAAACTACAGACCCATAAGTCTCACTAGTCTTATATGTAAAGCCATGGAAAGAATTATCATGGAGATGATCAACAGCGATATAGTAAATCTCCAGACACTGGACCCAACCCAGTATGGTTTTATCAAGGGCAAATCATGCCTATTCAACCTACTAGACCTCTTTGAAAAGGTCACCAAAATAATGGATGAGGGTAAAATGCTTCACACTGCCTACTTTGATCTGGTCAAAGCATTTGACACAATACCCCACTCAGGCATTGTTGATAAACTAAACTCTTATGTCACCCAGTGGATAGCCAACTTGCTCACAGACAGGACTCAGGAAGTTAGAATTGGGGAATCCACATCTACAAAGAGGTTGGTCACAAGGGGAGTCCCTTAGGAATCAGTCCTTGGACCACTCCTTTTTGTCATTTACTTCTCTGAATTCAAGGCCAATGTCAATTGTCAGATGATTGCAAATTAGGAGCTGTCATTGAATCCCACACTGACACAAATGTTCTCCTGGAAGGGGCTAACATAGACAAACAAAAAGCCATGGACTAAAACTAAATGCCAAGAAATGCATAATAGTATCCTTACAGAAGTCATCTATCCCTGGAAACTATCATATTGACAACACACCCCTTAGAGTTCACCCAGTAGTCAAGGACTTAGGAACACACTTAGAGAGTAATCTATCCTTTGACCATCACTTTTCTACAATAATAAAGAAATCATTCTGTGTTGTGCAACTTATAAACAAAGGTATAGCATCCAAGTTCAAAGAAGTCATTGTTCCACTGTATTTGGCATTCATCAGACCTATCATTGAGTACAATGTATCTAACCCGCCATATCCAGCAAGTAGAATGTCCACAGAGATTCCTCACTAAAAGAATAAAGGGCTTAATTAAAATGTAGACCATGATCACTAAAAGCCTCGGTTGTAGGGAGATGGAGTAAAACAAAAAAATTAAAGCAACTTAATACTGCTTATAAATACTTTATTACCAAACAAAATAAATGTAAAATCAAGCACTTTCGTCTCCAAATCTATAAAGTAATCTATCCTTTGACCATCATTTGTCTACAATAATAAAGAAATCATTCTGAGTTGTGCAACTTATAAACAAAGGTACATCATCCAAGTTCAAGGAAGTCATTGTTCCACTGTATTTGGCATTCATCAGACCTATCATTGAGTACAATGCCCCTTTTGGAATGTATCTAACTCGCCATATCCAGCAAGTAGAATGTCCACAGAGATTCCTCACTAAAAGAATAAAGGGCTTAATTAAAATGTCCTATGCAGACTGCTTCAAGGCTCTATCATTGTATTCTGTCTCCTATAGGCTTTTGAGGGGAGATCAATGCCTCACATACAGAGCATTGCCAGATCTCACTCTGATGGACCTCCTGCATATCCACAAAACAAACAGCACCAGAATTACCTATACTAAAGTCTTAAACCTTGTCTGTGATATAAATAGGACCTGCTGAAGAGACAGGTATGTATCCCAGAGACTACCCCATGTCTGGAACAGGCTCCCTATCCATGTGAAGCAGAGTTCCTTCCTAACCCAATTCAAGTGCACCTTGGACAATTGGATGGGGAACAGGAGATTCATCCCTGGTCTGGTACCTAAGAATCTAATGGACAGGGGTAACCTGTACATGGTTCATCTCTCAGGCCATTGCTGACACTTATCAAGGCTATCAGAACTTGTCAGAGATTTGGGATGCATGGCTAGGATTAAAAAGGCCCTTGTAGTCATTAGCCTAGTAAACACCTATGAACCTATAGACCTGGGCCTGTTGCACATACACGTGTATAAGACAACAGCAGCCCCTAACATTGTTTCCTTGTACTGAGGGTACACGATTACTTTATAGGTTGCTGATTAGCTCTTCCATCTTGGACTGGTTAATTACCATACAATTCACGTGTTTATGCTGTAATTAACGTGCCACAATGTGTACGGTGTTTGTGTGGCTCTACATGCCGTGTAGAGCCACTTACTGAAAACATATTGGAGCACATGGTCTTAGCACACCATGTAGTCTTTACTGAATCCAGCCCACAAATTTTTCACATGTAAAATATCCCAACGATGAAAAGTAATTTGTTTTTAATATGGATATTACTCAACATTAGGACACCAGCCTGATATACTATATTGACCTCACTAAGAAAAGCAATTTCACTTACACATTTGTTACTAATCAACACAAATAACTTACTTAAATAATCAATTGTGTTTACAATTCCTATTCCACCACCTTTAGCAGGCTTCATAAAAAAAAAAGCAGTGTCATGCATCTAGGAATTAAATAAGATCCACTGGTTAAAACTCAAGTTAGCAAAAGTTTTCCCATGTTTCGTTTTAACATTCACTGTATGACCTGCTCATGCAGTATCATGCATCTAGGAATTAAATAAGATCCACTGGTTAAAACTCAAGTTAGCAAAAGTTTTCCCGTGTTTGGTTTTAACATTCACTGTATGACCTGCTCATGCAGTATCATGTATCTAGGAATAAAATAAGATCCACTGGTTAAAACTCAAGTTAGAAAAAGTTTTCCCGTGTTTGGTTTTAACATTCACTGTATGACCTGCTCATGCAGTATCATGCAACTAGGAATTAAATAAGATCCACTGGTTAAAACTCAATTTAGCAAAGTTTTCCTGTGTTTGGTTTTAACATTCACTGTATGACCTGCTCATGCAGTATCATGCATCTAGGAATTAAATAAGATCCACTGGTTAAAACTCAAGTTAGCAAAAGTTTTCCCGTGTTTGGTTTTAACATTCACTGTATGACCTGCTCATGCAGTATCATGTATCTAGGAATTAAATAAGATCCACTGGTTAAAACTCAAGTTAGCAAAAGTTTTCCCATGTTTGGTTTTAACATTCACTGTATGACCTGCTCATGTGGTATCATGCATCTAGGAATTAAATAAGATCCATTGGTTAAAACTCAAGTTAGCAAAAGTTTTCCCGTGTTTGGTTTTAACATTCACTGTATGACCTGCTCATGCAGTATCATGTATCTAGGAATTAAATAAGATCCACTGGTTAAAACTCAAGTTAGCAAAAGTTTTCCCGTGTTTGGTTTTAACATTCACTGTATGACCTGCTCATGCAGTATCATGCATCTAGGAATTAAATAAGATCCATTGGTTAAAGCTCAAGTTAGAAAAAGTTTTCCCGTGTTTGGTTTTAACATTCACTGTATGACCTGCTCATGCTGTTTCATGTATCTAGGAATTGAATAAGATCCACTGGTTAAAACTCAAGTTAGCAAAAGTTTTCCCGTGTTTGGTTTTAACATTCACTGTATGACCTGCTCATGCAGTATCATGCATCTAGGAATTAAATAAGATCCATTGGTTAAAACTCAAGTTAGCAAAAGTTTTCCCGTGTTTGGTTTTAACATTCACTGTATGACCTGCTCATGCAGTATCATGCATCTAGGAATTAAATAAGATCCAATGGTTAAAACTCAAGTTAGCAAAAGTTTTCCCGTGTTTGGTTTTAACATTCACTGTATGACCTGCTCATGCAGTATCATGCATCTAGGAATTAAATAAGATCCAATGGTTAAAGCTCAAGTTAGCAAAAGTTTTCCCGTGTTTGGTTTTAACATTCACGGTATGACCTGCTCATGCAGTATCATGCATCTAGGAATTAAATAAGATCCACTGGTTAAAACTCAAGTTAGCAAAAGTTTTCCCGTGTTTGGTTTTAACATTCACTGTATGACCTGCTCATGCAGTATCATGTATCTAGGAATTAAATAAGATCCACTGGTTAAAACTCAAGTTAGCAAAAGCTTTCCCTTGTTTGGTTTTAACATTCACTGTATGACCAGCTCATGCAGTATTATGCATCTAGGAATTAAATAAGATCCACTGGTTAAAACTCAAGTTAGCAAAAGTTTTCCCGTGTTTGGTTTTAACATTCACTGTATGACCTGCTCATGCAGTATCATGCATCTAGGAATTAAATAAATCTACTGGTTAAAACTCAAGTTAGAAAAAGTTTTCCCGTGTTTGGTTTTAACATTCGCTGTATGACCTGCTCATGCAGTATCATGCATCTAGGAATTAAATAAGATCCATTGGTTAAAACTCAAGTTAGCAAAAGTTTTCCCGTGTTTGGTTTTAACATTCACTGTATGGCCTGCTCATGCAGTATCATGCATCTAGGAATTAAATAAGATCCACTGGTTAAAACTCAAGTTAGCAAAAGTTTTCCCATGTTTGGTTTTAACATTCACTGTATGACCTGCTCATGCAGTATCATGCATCTAGGAATTAAATAAGATCCACTGGTTAAAACTCAAGTTAGCAAAAGTTTTCCCATGTTTGGTTTTAACATTCACTGTATGACCTGCTTATAAACCTTTTCAAAAGAACTCAAAACTGGAAATAAAACTGCGTTAAAAGTACGTGACCTTGTAAGGCAGGAGGCACAAACATCTGCATTGTCTTGATGCTTATTTTGAGTTTCTGAGTACATTCTATTAATGTAGTGGTCAAATCAGCCTGACTATGAAGAATGTATGATAAACCACATTCAAAGAGCTCAAAATAAGAGTGACAAATGGATAAGTAACCAATTATAATGCTTTCAGTGGAACTGGGATAAATGCTGTGTTCTTTTATTTCTAATGCTTTTCCCTCCACGATTTTTTGTTCGGGTTCCCTGTTGATACAGTGTACTCTAGGTTGTATCTAGTCCATGACTAGTTCAATCCATTGTCATGCTACACACACACACACACACACACACACACACACACACACACACACACACACACACACACACACATGCTGGTTCCTCAATCTCTCCCATCTGCGTGGACTTCCAACTTCTAAGGAGGAATTTTCCTGATCAGAAGTGTTGTAATTAAGACTCTCATGATCCCATGTATTTATTTTATTATTTATTTATTTTACATTTGTTGACCGGGCTAGTCTAACTGGATACATGTCCATTTTCAGTACAGGCCCGGGGAGAAAAGCTCCAAGCATAAGCAATAACAATGTAAAAAAAAGGAAACAAGTGAAATAAAGTCATATAAGGTAACAGTACTATGGTAACATTGGTAAAAGGAGAAAAATAAAATGGCATTAAAAAATATTGCCTATAAACATTCAGGTGAAAGTTAAACTAAACATAAATAAACAAATGCATTAGATAGAAGTAGGGTATGTGTAGAAAGATTAAAGTTCTTACATTTTATCATATTACTAAGATTAAAGCAAGAAGAGAATCGACTAGTTTTGGAGGCAAAGAGTTGGGGGGAAGGGGTAGGGTAAGAACAGGAGTGAAATAAAAGTTTCAGTCTGGGTTTGCACAAGGACAAAGCCTCTTAGTTTTTAGATGTTCTTTTATGTGTTTTTTGAATTGAGATGCAGATGCTAGGGTAGATAGTTCAGGAGGGAGCTGATTCCAGTTTTTCCCTATAGTGTTTGAGAAAAGTGAATCACCAGCTTTGTTGTTAGATTTAATTGAGAAGACAAGGAGTTTATTTGCAGAACGTAGTGTAGCCAGATTTTTATACGGAGAGATCAGATTAGAGAGGATAGGGGTATCATTGGGGTGGTGTAGGATCTTTTGTGTAATAAGTAACTGTTGACAGAGTATATGGTTCTGTATTTCTAACCATCCTAGTTGTCTAAGGTTAAGGCAGTGGTGGGTTTTAAAGGGAGAGCATGTGATGAATCTAGCTATACTATTATAGCAGGTAGAAAGTTTAGAGATGTTGTTTTTAGATAGGTTAGTATATATAGCAGAGGCATAGAAAAGGGTAGAAATGAGGTGGGTTTGTGCGATAGTTTTCCTGGCTGAGGGGGTAAGGAAGGGTTTAATTCTGTAGAGGGTACCAAGTTTTTTGTTGACAGACTTTATGGTGGAGTTAATATGGTTGCCATAGTTAAGATGATTGTCAATTGTGACACCTAGTAGGCGGGTGGTAGTATCTGGTGCTATATTAGTAGCATTATTAGAGGTTATAGAGAAGAATGGAGTGGGTGACTTATGAGTTGGTGTAAAAAGCAGTAGTTTTGTTTTTTTAGGATTAAGGAGAAGGCGATGTTGCATGAACCAGTTTTCTACTTTTTGGAATACAGTTTGGGTTAGGGACTGGAGGAGGCTATGTTGTTGGAAGTACAGATTAAGGTAGAGTCATCTGCATATTGAATGCAAGTGGCATGGGGTATGTTCAAGTGGAGGTCGTTAATAAATATGGAAAAAAGAAGTGGACCTAAGATAGAGCCTTGAGGGACTCCAATATTTACAGGAAGTAAGGAAGACAAATTGTTATCCCAGAGTACAGCTTGCTGTCTATTTTGAAGATAACATCTGAACCATTGTAATGCTTGTAGATCGAGAGAATGGTACTTTAGTTTTTCAAGAAGTAAGGTATGATTAACCATATCAAAGACTTTTGACAGGTCTATAAATAGTGCACCCACATTTTCTCTTCTTGCTACAGGTTTCAGATATGTTTGCTTCTTCTGATAGTCTTTCTTAATACAAATAAAGTTCTTCTATTTATGCTGAATGTTGTTCAGACAAACACATTTCACATTCAAAAAAATTTTATTTTTTTCCATCTGTGATTCCAACAGCAAATCATTCTTAATCTTTCTGCCATTTCTTTTAATTTATGTAAACAGTTTATCCATTTCTTTCTCATTGTATTAAATTACTAAATTTATTAATTCACACCTGTGATGGTCAAAAAGTTGCAACAGTTCATCAAGGAAATACAAACCTTCTTGTAAGCCATTGAGAAACGTCCATGTTCTAAGCCCATTAGGGACTCTTTTACACTTGATACTTTCACAGAAATACCCATTTTTAGTTTGTAAACTCAGAAACTTCTAAAGCTTTCTTTCAGTTACGTTTCATTCAAAAAATTAACAGGTTTCAAAAACTATATGTCAGGTGAAGAAACCGAATACAGCTCTCCATTCAGTGCCACATTGTTGTCAGGCACAGAAAATTTCATATTGAAACTCATACCAGCATCTGTAGTCACTTTAACACCATCATTCTGCAAACTTTGCGTGGATACTCTCTGTGTCTGTTGTTGAATCAAGGTTATCAGATTACCAAAAGCAGAGTTCAAGGTATTCAAATCCTGTGAATTACATATACATTCTTGGGACATCTGCAATTTTGAAACACAAATACACTAAAAATACCACCTCAGAAACTGCAGCAATCACACTCAAATCCAAAAATACCACCTCAGAAACTGCAGCAATCACACTTAAATCCAAAAACAATTTTTGGAGAGTGGAGGAAATCAGCTACAAGACGTTAACAGTAACTCTACTAAAACAGAATTTATTTACTTCTTTTTAAACACTTTTGTCCCCCAATAATAATGGATTTCTTTAGAACAAAGAATCAAACATTGATTAATTAGCCTCATGATACAAACAATTGAAATACGAATTTATCTTAAAGTAAAAACATCCTAGGAATAAAACTGAATAAATAAAAAGTAGTTAAATCCTACTTTTCTTCAATTTGAGCACACTTGAAACTGAAACATATTAATTTATACCAAGGGAAATAGCTGCCGTGCGATATAGTTGCCATACTAACTGTTTTGGTTCCACAGCTTCATCCCAGGCCCCTCCCCTGGGGTCTTGGTCAAAGTTATCCAGAACAAATAATTTAAACATTGTAAAATTTCTACAGTTAGAGAATGCCTGCATAAAGCATTTTTGATATCACCTCTAATAATGTCATATGAGTGTTCAACAACCTTTTATGTAATGAATAGACAGCATTTTCAACATAATGTTTTCAACAAAACACATTCAGACACCTACCCTTAGCTCAGATGTTCTACTAAATTATGCAATCCACTCAAGACACATAAACTCACCGTCACACCTCTAAATACCAACTACTAACTTACCGCTATAATATTTCCCATCTCTGGCATACTGGGTACATTCTACTCTAAATTCATACAACAAAAACATTAGAGGCTGCAACATAGTTCACATAATATATTTTCAAATGTATACCACCTCAACATTCTCCCAGCACTAACACAGACTCATTTAAGTTAACTCGTCACATAAACCTACTCACCAACTTATCCACCATCTCTCTAGTCATGGCGTATTCACTAGTATGTAGTCCCATCGACTCTCTATCCACTCATGACATATTCCCTAGTACCCAGTCCCATCGACTCTCTGTCCACTCATGACATATTCACTAGTACCTAGTCCCATCGACTCTCTGTCCACTCATGACATATTAACTAGTACCTAGTCCCATCGACTCTCTGTCCACTCATGACATATTAACTAGTACCTAGTCCCATCGACTCTCTGTCCACTCATGACATATTAACTAGTACCTAGTCCCATCGACTCTCTGTCCACTCATGACATATTCACTAGTACCTAGTCCCATCGACTCTCTGTCCACTCATGACATATTAACTAGTACCTAGTCCCATCGACTCTCTGTCCACTCATGACATATTAACTAGTACCTAATCCCATCGACTGTCTGTCCACTCATGACATATTCACTAGTACCTAGTCCCATCGACTCTCTGTCCACTCATGACATATTAACTAGTACCTAGTCCCATCGACTCTCTGTCCACTCATGACATATTCACTAGTACCTAGTCCCATCAACTCTCTGTCCACTCATGACATATTAACTAGTAGCTAGTCCCATCGACTCTCTGTCCACTCATGACATATTAACTAGTACCTAATCCCATCGACTGTCTGTCCACTCATGACATATTCACTAGTACCTAGTCCCATCGACTCTCTGTCCACTCATGACATATTAACTAGTACCTAGTCCCATTGACTCTCTGTCCACTCATGACATATTCACTAGTACCTAGTCCCATCGACTCTCTGTCCACTCATGACATATTAACTAGTACCTAGTCCCATTAACTCTCTGTCCACTCATGACATATTCACTAGTACCTAGTCCCATCGACTCTGTCCACTCATGACATATTAACTAGTACCTAGTCCCATCGACTCTCTGTCCACTCATGACATATTAACTAGTACCTAGTCCCATCGACTCTCTGTCCACTCATGACATATTAACTAGTACCTAGTCCCATCGACTCTCTGTCCACTCATGACATATTCACTAGTACCTAGTCCCATCGACTCTCTGTCCACTCATGACATATTAACTAGTACCTAGTCCCATCGACTCTCTGTCCACTCATGACATATTAACTAGTACCTAGTCCCATCGACTCTCTGTCCACTCATGACATATTAACTAGTACCTAGTCCCATCGACTCTCTGTCCACTCATGACATATTCACTAGTACCCAGTCCCACTCTTTCCTTCCTCCTAATCCTCATCCGTTTAATTTCCTATCAGTCATGCACTCTGTCACATCTTTCAATCCCCTCATCCTGTATCTTACTAACAAAACCAATAAATTCCCACCTGACCTCACCAGAAATAGTTCCCACCTTATCCCCTCTTAAAACTGTAGACTTCTCTAAGCATAATATAAAACTTCACAATCCCATAACCAACAAACTCAGTCTGAAACCAATAACCAAAATAAAATGGCGGACAATCTTAACACTGCATCTCCCAAAACTTAAAATGCAGTGGTGACATATTCCTTAATTCTGGTCCAATCTCTGCCCCTCACTCATCTCATCCTACAACCTCTGTTGATCCCATCTCTCAAATGCAATACTCCACAAACTCGTCTTTTCTACTTATCTTCCATGTTAACATTAGAAGCATTTTTAACAAGCTACCGGAATTTCATGCATGGCTTGCTTTGTATTTACCTGACCCTGTAGTAATAAGAGAGATAATAGGATACTCCCAACAGATTATAACATAGTTGCAGCATTCAGAAAACATAAGACAGCTGGTGGAATTGTAATATTCTGTAAAACATCTCTGCAGCGCACCTTCTAACACCCCCCCATTTGACAAAATTGAAATACTCATACCTGCTCTCAAATTAAATCATCACAAATCCTTGTATATATTCGGATCTTATATTTCATCTGGAAACAGTCATAGCACAGCAGAAGATGTCTTCTGTTGAGTAGCATTCAATATTCCCCGCGAAAAACTATCATTAGATGACCAGTCTTCACTGTCTCTCTCTCTCTCTCTCTGTCCACTAACAAACCCAACCATGCCATAAATCTATATCGACTTACACAACTGATCACCACTAAAATTACAAAGGTACCAAAATATACTAGATATTGGATATGCGAAGAAAAATAGGTAACCCTGGGAACCTTTCACTCTTTAAGTGACCATATCACTATATATTTGCCATAAGAAAGCAAACAAAATTCCAGAAACAACACCACTTTAATGTTACTCATAACTTCTCAAATTTCAACAAAGATACTTTCATCTCATACCTAAAGCAGTATAATTGGCATAATTTAAAGTGCCAACCATCTGATGGTGCTGTATCTCACTTCAATAATATATAGGTTCATAGGTTCATAGATTAGTACTAGGCTATCTGTCCTTGTGAGCCATTTTAAGCCTAGCCAATTATCCCCTGTGAGATTCAAACCTTGTACCTTGTGTTTGCAAGGCAAACACCTTAACCATTAGGCCATTCTCCCAGCTCCTGAAAAATCCTAAATGAACTGGACCCATTTAGAAAAAATGAGTTAAATCAAACCTTGCCCCCTGGATATCCACATCTTATGAAACATAGAGATACTACCTGAAAAACTTCAGCCACAAACAAAACTCAGCCTAACTATCAGAAATTCAAAGAGTTTAGAAGCAGAGCAAACACCGTACTAAATTAGGCAAAAAAGTAATAACAGTAACCTCAACAAAAAAAAGTGAAAGGGCCAAGCAAGAATAATGGAAAGGGGTACTGTGACGTTCCGTTAGGCCATGATGAGCAGAATTTTGTTAGCAATTGTCAGTCGAATTGATGGTGCAGTGGTGCAGCAGTAGTGTTGTTGTCTCACAGCAAGAGGTTTTCCAGTTCAATTCTCGGCTGGGGTGCATTTTGTGCAGAGTCTGCATGTCCTCCCTGTGTTAATGTGGTTTTTTTCCCATGTTACAAAGACATGAGTCTAGAGCATTTTTCCTTGGGCCTCTACTAAAAATTGGCTTTGTTCCAAGTCAGACTTTCCCGGTAAACAAATGTTAAATACATAGAACAGCCATCCTGTTCCTCCCACATTAAATCCTTGCTGTCTTTGGAAGAAGAGGTGGCATTTTTGCATACAGGATGAGAGGTAATTGTGTATGATTTTCTCCACAATTTTACCGGATGTTGGTAAAAGAATGAAACATTACAAGGGTTAAGCTGCTTAGGAAGTCATCTAATTAAAGCAAGTTTCCATTTGTTCATTATGACATCTCAGTTGAGGCATATGCTGTAAATGTTGATTAAAAGAGTTAAATTCTGTGCAGTAGTAAAACAAATCAGGGCCAGAGGGTTCCATAAAAAGATTTTACATATGTTTTGATTTAATTTTCTTAAAGTATAAAAGAGACAAAGATTTATGTATGGGACTGGTTATGTGGTACTTAGGGAATATAACTGAATTCTTGAAGGAAGTCTAAGGCAGAAAGGTGGCCTTGTGCACACTAAATGTTGTACAAGTTGTACTGTTGTTAGGAATAATTGTTAGGGATTTTGTGTTGGTAAGGTTAACCTAATGCCATGAGCATTTTGGAGAATTTAGGAGGGCGGGATGTTTGGAAGTTAGATATTTTGGCTTTGTGCCTTCTAATGGCAATTGCAGTTGACTTATAATATTCAGCTAGTGTGCTGCAAAGTCTGAGCAATAGTCATGTACAGAAGGAATGCCTGTATAATTTAACATCACATACAGCAAGAACATGTCTGTTCTGCAGCAGCACACAAAGAAGAAATGTCAGCAATACGCACCACCATTGCATATAAATAGGGCAGCACCACTGCACTGTGGGATAACAGACAGTATAACTGTTACCCTTGGCCCTCAGCATCATACACCAGAAGTGCCACTCCAAGGAGCAGCATCACACACACACATCAGTATTATGTTGAAAAAGCAACAACATTACTCCCACAGCGCTGCACATCACACACAGTGATGGTGTAGTATCACACATACATATATACACAGCAAGCGTTAGTGTAGCATCACACACATATACACACACAGTGATGGTGTAGTACCACACACATATACACACACAGTGATGGTGTAGTATCACACACATATACACACAGCAAGCGATGGTGTAGTATCACACACATATACACACACAGCGATAGTGTAGTATCACACACATATACACACAGCAAGCGATGGTGTAGTATCACACACATATACACACAGCAAGCGATGGTGTAGTATCACACACATATACACACAGCAAGCAATGGTGTAGTATCACACACACAGTATCCTGCAGCAAAAACAACAACATTACTCCCACAGTGCTGCACATCCCACACAGCGCTGGTGTAGTATCACACACAGAGATGGTGTAGTATCACACACATATACACACAAATAGCGATGGTGTAGTATCACACACACATATACACACAGCAAGCATTGGTGTAGCATCACACAGATATACACACACAGCGATGGTGTAGTATCACACAGATATACACGCACAGTGATGTAGTATCACACACACATATACACACAGCAAGCAATGGTGTAGTATCACATACATATACACACACAGCGATAGTGTAGTATCACACTCACATGCACACACAGCGATGGTGTAGTACCACACATATATACACACACAGCAATGGTGTAGTATAACACACATATACACACACAGTGATGTAGTATCACACACATATACACACACAGCGATGTGGTAGTTTCACACACATATACAGACACAGGGATGGTGTAGTATCACACACACATCACTATCCTGTTGCAAAAGCAATAACATTACTCCCACAGTGCTGCACATCACACACAGTGATGGTGTAGTATCACACATACATATACACACAGCAAGCGTTGGTGTAGCATCACACACATATACACACAGTGATGGCGTAGTACCACACACATACACACACACACAGTGATGGTGCAGTATCACATACATATATACACACAGTGTGATGGTGTAGTATCAGACACATATACACACACAGCGATGGTGTAGTATCTCATACATGTACACACACAGCGATGGTGTAGTATCACACATATACACACACACAGCTATGTAGTATCACACACATATACAAACACAGCAGTGGTGTAGTATCACACACACATATACACTCAGCAAGCATTGGTGTAGCATCACATACATATACACACACAGCGATGGTGTGGTATCACACACATATACACACACAGTGATGGTGTAGTATCACACACATATACATACAGCAAGTGATGGTGTAGTATCACACACATATACACACACAGCGATGGTGTAGTATCACACCCATATACTCACAGAGATGATGTTATATCACACACATATACACACACAGCGATGGTGTAGTATCACACACATATACACATACACAGCGATGGTGTAGTATCACATACATATACACACAGCGATGGTGTAGTATCACACACATATACACACACAGTGATGGTATAGTATCACACACACACACACAAACACACACACACACACACACAAACATACACACACAGCGATGGTGTAGTATCACACACATACACACACACACAAACATACACACACAGCGATGGTGTAGTATCAGACACATATACACACACAGCGATGGTGTAGTATCACACACATACACACACACACACACACGCACACACACACACACACACACACACACACACACACACACACACACACACACACAAACATACACACACAGCGATGGTGTAGAATCACACACATATACACACACAGCGATGGTGTAGTATCACACACACACACACACACACACACACACACACACACACACACACACACACACACACACACACACACACACACACAGCACTAGCATTATCAAACTCTATTCTTCATCATCACACACAGCACAAGTATTATCAAACTCCATGCTTCACCATCACACACAGCACTAGCATTATCAAACTCTATTCTTCATCATCACACACAGCACAAGTATTATCAAACTCCATGCTTCACCATCACACACAGCACTAGCATTATCAAACTCAGTGCTTCACCATCACACACAGCATCAGTATCACCCCTGTGCTTCACTATCAAACACATCAGCATCACCACTGTGCTTCACTATAACACACAGCATCAGTATCACCCCTCTGTTTCACCATCACACACAGCAACAGTATCACCACTGTGCTTCACTATTACACACAGCATCAGTATCACCCCTCTGTTTCACCATCACACACAGCAACAGTATCACCACTGTGCCTCACTATTACACACAGCATCAGTATCACCCCTCTGTTTCACCATCACACACAGTAACAGTATCACCTATGTGCTTCACTATCACACACAACATCAGTATCACCCCTCTGTTTCACCATCACACACAGCACTAGCATTATCAAGCTCTGTGCTTCACCATCACAGACAGCATGAGTATTATCAAACTCCATGCTTCACCATCACACACAGCACTAACATTATCAAGCTATGTGCTTCACCATCACAGACAGCACTAGCATTACCAAACTCTGTGCTTAACCATCACACACAGCATGAGCATTGTCAAGCTCTGTGCTTCACCATCACAGACAGCATGAGTATTATCAAACTTAGTGCTTCACCATCACACACAGCATCAGTATCACTCCTCTGTTTTACCATCACACACAGCAACAGTATCACCCATGTGCTTCACTATCACACATACCATCAGTACCACCCCTTTGCTTCACCATCACACACAGCATCAGTATCACCTCTGTGCTTCACTATCACACACAGCATCAGTATCACCCCTATGCATCACCATCACACACAGCATCAGTATCACCACTGTGCTTCACCATCACACACACCATTAGTATCACCAATGTGCTTTACACACAGCATCAGTATCACCCCTGTGTGTCACCATCACACACAGCATCAGTATCACCACTGTGCTTCACCATCACACACACCATTAGTATCACCCCTCTGCTTCACCATCTCACACAGCATCAGTATCACCCCTGTGCTTCACCATCACACACAGCATCAGTATCACCACTGTGCTTCACTATCACACACAGAACCACAATCACCCCTGTGCTTCACTATCACACACAGCATCAGTATCACCCTCTGCTTCACCATCACACACAGCATCAGTATCACCCCTCTGTTTCACATGGATGGGAAGCCTGTTCCAGAGAAGGGGTAGTCTCTGGGATAGATACCTCTCTCCCCAGCACATCCTATTTATATCATAGGCAAGGTTTAAGTTTTTAAAACAGGTAATTCTGGGGCTTTTTGTTTTGTGGATGTGCAGGAGGTCCATCAGAGTGGGGTCTGACAATGCCTTGTATGCCAGGCATAGATCCCCCCTCAACAGCCCGTAGGAGACAGAATACAGGGAGAGGGCCTTGAGGTGATCTGCACAGGACATGTTACTTATGCACTGTATTTGTTTAGTGAGGAGCCTCTGTTTATGTTCCATTTGTTGGATATGCCTGCTTAGGTACATACTGAAGTGGACATTGTATTCAATAATCAGTCTTTCGAATGACAAATACAGTGGAACAATTACTTCCTTGGACCTAGATGCCATACCTTTGTTTATACGTTGCACAACATAGAATGATTTGTTTACTACTGTAGACACATGATGGTCAAAGGCTAGATTACTTTCCCTGACTGCTGGGTCAACTCTTAGGGGTGTGTTGTTGATACGATAGCTACCAGGGCTGGATGACTTCCTTAAAGATACTGTTATGCATTTCTTGGCATTTAGTTTTTGTCGATGACTCTGACACCAGTCTGTGTCAGTCCTTCCTGGAGAACATTTGTGTCACATGGAGGATTCAGTGACAGCTCCTAGTTTGCAATCTTTTGCAAATTTATTCAGCTAGAAGCCATTGACATTGGCAGCGACTTCAGAGAAGTAAATGCCAAAAAGGAGCAGTCCCAAGACCAGTTAATGAGGAACTCAATCAATGAGGAACTCTGCTTGTGTCTGGCCTCCTCTGTAGAGGTAGACTCCCCAGTTCTAACTTCCTGGGTCCTGCCTGTGAGCCATTGGCTACCCACCAGGTGACATAAGGATTTGTACCTAATCTGTTGAGCTTGTCAATAATGCCTGACTGAGGTATTGTGTCAAATGCCTTGGCCAGGTCAAGGTAAGCATTGCGAACCATTTTCCCTCATCCTTTGCTTTAGTGACCTTTTCAAAAAAGTCCACCAGACTGAGTAGGCATGACTTGCCTTTGATGAAACCACAGTGGGTTGGGTCCAGTCTCTGGACGTTTTCTATGTCATTATTGATAATTTTCATGATAATTATTTCCATGGCTTTGTATATGAGACTAGTGAGACTTCCAGTATCTGTAGATGGCCCGCCTTTGTGCAGAGGGCTGACCGTTGCTCTTCTCCGTTCATGAGGCACGAAGCCTGTTTGGAGGCTGCAGTTAAATAGTAATTCAAGAGGCCATGAAAGGTCATGCTTCATGCTCCTTAGAAGGCATCCTGCGATATTTTCTAGGCCGATTGATGTAGTTTTCTTGGCCTTAGAGAGAGCATTATGGACCAGTTCCCTAGTTATAGCAGGGTGAGTTATTTTGAACCTATTTCCTAAGGGAAGGTTGTGAGGAAGAGCGGATTTAATGTTGTATCTATGAATTGTATTAATACTGTTAGTTGTGGCTTGCTGCTGTGAAGAAGTTTCTCTGCAAGGGACTGGTGCACATTATGTGAAAGTATGAAATGGATTAATGCTCTTACTCATGGTTTGTGGATCTCATGCAGTTTTTGTGCACATGACCGATACAAGTTATATGCAGCTATGAACTGCATTAATATAGTAACTTGTGGTTTGTGGCTGTCATGTAGTTTTGGTGTACAGGACTGCTGTGGCTTCTAGACATCTACAAATTGTATCAGTAATGTTAGCCGTGGTTTGTAGTTCACCTGGGCATGTACAATCTACCATCTCCCAGCCTGGTGTCAGTAACATAGTGCTTCTGCAGAGCTATTTCTCAGCCAGCTGCATACTGGATATAGCCTTCGTTCTGCATTTTCCTGTGCATTTTGCTCCTCTGCTATAGGAAACGATCATCTCCATTGTCATTGTATTTTCCTACCAATCAACTGTTGTTTTATGTTTGCTTTATTCCTGGCTGTTGTCTGCATTTATTAATAACATGTCTCTCAGATATTAACAGTTGTTTCCTTATTCTGTTACTTACTGTCACAAATGACATGAAAAAACATACTGCTTGCCATGTACAGGTTTTATTTTTCATGTATTTGCATCTTTGACTTGGGTCATCACTGAAAAGGTCTTTGGAGAACTCCATTTGACCAATAAGCAAAGGCAAAACAAAAAATAAATAGATAATGGTATGTAAACTATACATATTTAACTTGATGCAACATTCAGATTGTGTTGTACTCAGCAGGGCACGTAACTCTGTAAAGGTGAGCTCATACAGCTCTGTAAAGGTAAGCTCACATAACTCTGTAAAGTTGAGCTCACACAGCTCTGTAAGGGTAGGCTCACATAACTCTGTAAAGGCAAGCTCATATAACTCTGTAAAGGTGAGCTCACACAGCTCTCTAAAGGTAAGCTCACATAACTCTGTAAAGGTAAGCTCACACATCTCTGTAAAGGAGAGCTCACACAGCTCTGTAAACGTAAGTCACATAACTCTGTAAAGGTAAGCTCACATAACTCTGTAAAGGCAAGCTCACATAATTCTGTAGAGGTAAGCTCACACAGCTCTCTAAAGGTAAGCTCACATAACTCTGTAAAGGTAACTCACATAACTCTGTAAAGGTAAGCTCACATAACTCTGTAAAGGTAAGCTCACATAACTCTGTAAAGGTAACTCACATAACTCTGTAAAGGCAAGCTCACATAATTCTGTAGAGGTAAGCTCACACAGCTCTCTAAAGGTAAGCTCACATAACTCTGTAAAGGTAAGCTCACATAACTCTGTAAAGGTGAGCTCATACAGCACTGTAAAGGTGAGCTCACATCTCCCCATCTAAAATGTAAATGCTATCCAGCAGGTCAATGGGTGCTCCCTGTGCCCAAGCAATGCTCATCCTGTGTATGGAAGTGAGGCTGTTACTCCTTTGTCTCAGTGTGAATTTCCTCAAAATATATAACATTCAAAGAAAAAAAATTAAAATTGAATTTCACTAAATCAGCTAGAAAAACTATTGGTCTATATCTATCTAAAGAATATACTGCATTTTTGTAGTAAATGACAATTCTTCAGAGATGCCCACAGTGGCATTAATCAGTGTTATAGGTGACACTAATTATATATATTAACTCTGAAGTTGCTGAAACCACAAAAATCCAAGAAAAAAATCTTGTGACCAGATCATTACAATACTGAAGGGACATTTGATCTGCAACACATGGGTAACAGGTTAATTGGCATCCAGAGTCTATCATCCATGACATCTAACTTTATCTAGAGACATCTTACAACCAGGAACTGACTGACAAAGGATTACACAAAGCTAGACTCAAACCTGCTGACAGTGGACTTCACTCATTTTAGTCATATATATCAAAAAACATTTGCTCCCTAAAGCTTCATGTGACATCAGTCAGAAGAATCCTGCCATAAACAGATATAAACAGTAGGGACTTATGCTGTCTTCACATTTTAAATTCTGGTGTAATAGATTTATGTCATTCCATGTTATTTAAGAAGAAATAGTACCTATTTTATTATAATGCATTGTGTGTATTATGTAAATTAAAAATGTCTGTTTGCAGTTTGGTGGTTTACAATCTGAAAAGATCTAAGGTAGGAAATGCAACATGACTTTGCTTATACAATGTTTTTTTGTTATGAAAATATGTAACATTGCTCAAATGCAGCAAAGTGAAAGCTACATGCTTCTAACCGGAGAGACTCGATTATTTGTCAGACAAAAAGATGTCAGGAGGTAAGCTGAACATTACAGGAAGAATGAAACAGAAACAGAATGAGACAGAAACAAGGAGTGTCTCATATTTCTCATAACAAGCCACCCAGGATAATGTGTCTAATTTATCATGAACATGTCAAAGCTCACATCTCTGAATCTGAATATCTAGCATCCAGTTAATGTCAACATTTAAACAGTAGGTATTCCGTTAATTTAAGGTTTCTGTACTTTTTAAATGTTGTAGCAGTAGGCACAGACTTGTATACAGGTGGTGGTTAAGGAAAACAGGCATATTTCAGAGTGAAAAAAGAAAGAAAACTTGACCAGTGGAGTAGCATGGGGTGGGGCAGAAAAAATAACTTGGTGTCATTTCTCAGAAGTAATTTCTTTCAATATAACAACCATTCTATTTTGCTCGGTATAGTACATTTGCAGTCATTATACCCAGACCTCTCTACTTCTGAGATTTAAACGGCTTAGCACAAGATTTTAAAAATAATATCCTAGCCCAAAGGTTCCTGGAATTCATAAATTCAAATGCACTGGAACAACTAGTCACCTCTCCCACTAGGGGAGATAATATACTAGACCTGATCATCACAAACATGGGGACAAAATGCTCCACACCGGAAGTATACCTCTCACTAGTGAGATCTGACCACAAACTAATCACCCTGGATATACATATCCCACCTCCACCCCCAGCACAAAAGACCACAGTGAAAAACTTCTCAAAAGCAGACTTCACTCTTCTTAAGACTGAGATGGTATCCTTTAAGCCCACTGTGCCAGTGGATACCACATCCCACAATGCCGAATACTTCACAAATGCTTTCTATGGACATCTCCAAGAATGCATGGATCATGCAATCCCAAACAAATCCAAGTCCCTCTCCACCAAATGTAAGCGTCCTGTCTGGTGGACCTCAGCCATAAACAAATTGTATAACAAAAGAAGGAAGCTACTACATGTCAGAACGAAATCCCATGAAGGGAAGACATCTCTGATCAACATTAGCAGAAAACTACGTTCTCTCATAAAAACATTCAAGGCAAACTTTGAGAGAAAAATCGCTAAGGACACTAAAGATAACCACAAAGCCTTCTTCAGCTATGTTAGAAACCTGGGCGGAAACCCTCAGATATCCTCAGAGTTGGTTCGCAATAACAAAAAATACACTGAACCCACAGATATTGCCAATATTCTGGCTGACAGGTTCAGTGCAAATTTCTCCCCTCCTTCACCCCCAAAAGAAGAAATACTTATCCCAGCTGAATGTAATCTCCCTGTCATCTCAGATGTCCAACTGAGAACCGCCCTAAACAAAGCAAAAAACACAGCATCAATGGGACCTAACGGTATCCCGGGGTGCGTGTTACGTGAACTCCAAGAGTAGCTAAATCCACACATAAAAATGCTATTTAACCTTAGCCTTACTTCAGGATATGTACCTGAACACTGGCGTACAGCAACAGTAGTCCCACTCCACAAGGGGGGTGCCTCTACAGACCCTGGAAACTACCACCCCTTAAGCTTAACTAGCCTGGTCTGCAAAGCTATGGAAAGAATCATTATGGAACTCATAAACAGAGACATAGGGGACCTACAGACACTTGACCCCACCCAGTTCAGCTTTGTAAAGGGCAGATCCTGCCTTTTAAACCTGGTTGACTTTTTCGAAGCAGTCACTAGAGCCATTGCTGAGGGCAAAGCAGTCCATACAGCATACCTGGACTTGGCTAAGGCCTTTGACACAATACCCCACTCAGGCATCATAGATAAGCTAAACAGCTTAAAAGTAAACCCTTATGTCACTAGATGGGTTGCAAACTGGCTAAAGGACAGAACCCATAAAGTTAAAATCGCTGGAGCAATGTCAGACTCAAAGCCAGTCACAAGTGGTGTCCCACAGGGATCTGTCCTGGGACCCCTCTTGTTCGGCATTTATTTCTCAGATGTTAAAGCAAACATGGGAGGACTGTGGCTGACAAAGTTCGCAGATGACTGTAAACTAGGCGCCATAGTCGATACACCAGCAGACACACACATCCTACAAAAAGGCCTCACTGAAACGAACAACTGGTGCCGTAGTCACGGCCTTAAACTAAATGCCAAAAAATGTATAGTCATCCCTTTGGAAAAACAAAGTACCCACAAATTATCACATAGACAGCAACCCCCTGAGTACGGAAAAAGTAATCAGAGACCTAGGGACCCAAGTAGACAGCGACCTCTCATTTGACACCCACGCTGCCAAAGTGGTTAGAAAAACATTCTACCTTGCACACCTCATCATGAAGGGATTCACATCCAGATCCAAGGATGTCATTGTACCCCTATATTCCTCCCTCATCAGACCCATGATTGAGTACAATGCCCCATTTGGTATGTACCTCACCTGGCATTTGCAACAGCTGGAGAGACCACAAAAGTACCTCACCAAAAGGATCAAGGGTCTCCAACATATGTCTTATTTTGCCAGAAAAAAGAAACTTCAGCTCTATTCAGTAGCATACCGCCTGCTCAGAGGTGATCTCTGCCTGACGTACAAGGCCATGTCCAATCAGGATCTGATGGACATGCTCCACCTCAAAAAATCCAGATCCATCAGGACCATGAGAGCTAAAGACTTAAACCTTGGCACAAGTATGAATAGGACATGCTGGAGGGATAGATTCATAACCCAGAGGCTTTCCATGCTTTGGAACAGGATCCCAGTTCGTATTAGGCAGAGCCCCTCACTGACTCTCTTCAAGAGAAATCTTGATGAGTGGATGGGAGATCGTAAGTTTACCCCAGGGGTCACATCTGTGTCACTGCTAGACAGGGGCACAGTAAACTAATTCTATTATATAAGGGGACCTTCATTGTATCACTACTAGACAAAGGCACAGTATTCTAGATTTATTCTGTACATTTTTGTACCATTTCATGGGGTGGCAAAAGCCACATCACTATGGCTAGGCTTACAAATGCCCCAGGGCAGATAGCCTAGTACTATACTATGAAACTATGAAACTATGAAACTATGAATGGCAAAGCGTCAGAAAAAAGAGCAAAATCTTATTTTACAGAAGAATTCTTCAAATGGTACACTTCCTGCAGAAAGTGATAGCGACTCTTTGTATGGGATTACATTGTTTAATAATGTTTTACTTATTATTTCTTTATTGACATTTGATTACTGGGAAAGTCTGACTAGGTAGAAGCTCATTTTCAGCAAAGACTCATGGAGAAAAGATCCAGATTATTAGAAAACATTTTAAGGACAATAATTTTACAATTATCAAAAATAAATCAAAAACATGTGCAGCTTAAATAATCATAACAAATTAGACATAATATAAAAACATTCATTAAGAATCAATACAAGGTATATGACAATCATTTAATATTTATAGAAATTTTAGACAGTTTGTAGAACAAATAAAGGTAAGTTGATGTAATACAAATAGGAATTGCAATTTGAATGGAGAGAAAACAGGATTATGGTATACTTAGGGAGAAAGTCAGGGAAGAGAATTAGATAGCAGTAAGGAAGTAAGTGAAGAAGGGAGAGTAAGGACGTATAAGGAATGAAAAGGTACTTGTTTACATTTAGAGATATAGTTTATCCTGGTTTGGAGCAAGACCAGAGCCAGGTTTTAGCTAGGAAGTCTTTCAGAGTGGTTTTGAAAGATGTGAGGTGAGGGTATTGTCCTGACTGATAAGCTAAGGAGTTCCAGGCCTTAGCAACCTTGTACGAGTACAGATAATGCTCAGCAGATTTGCTAGGTTTGTAGACAGTCAGGAGTTTTTGGTCACTGGATCACAATGACCGACAGGGAATGTAGTTGTGTCGAATGTTTTTAGTGCTGGACAGTCAGGTGGATGCTTTATAATTTTATACGTGGCAAGAAGCTGTGTATATGTTTGTTGATGAGGCAGTTTTAACCATTTTAGGCATTTTAGTGCTATACAGTGATGGGTTCTGAAAGGGGGGTATGTGCCACAAATTTAACAACTTTGTTATAGCATTGCTCAAGTTTCAGTTTTTGTGAAGCCTAGAGGTTAATCAGGATGGAAGCACCATGAAAAGAGCGGGGATGAGATAAGTAGTGGCAAGTGTAGTATTAGTTGTGCCGGTGAGAAACTTTTTGGTTCTATACAAAGCATTCCTAGTTTTTGATGAGTTTTTCTTATGGAATTTTAAATATGCAGATCGAATGTAAGATTATCATCCACTATCACCCCTAATAGGTTGCTATGAGAAGTGACTTCAGTGGTTGCATTATCAAGAGAGAGGACTTTAAATTTATTTTTTTCATGAGAAAGGGATTTAAGGAAAAATAGTAGTTGTTTTTTTTTTGGGTTGAGCATGAGTTGTGAGTTATGAAACCACGTTTCAGTGGCTGCTAAAGCTTCCCAAGTAATTTTTTGGAGGTGTACCACATTATCAATTATCGATTCTGGAGTGCCGGGGTTTTAGCTGGGTAGCAGTATAGTTTGTGTGCTAATGACGATTGAGTTTCAGTAGCTGAGGCAGCTCAAGCCAGTTTAGTTGTTTGAGATCTACACAATGATGGGTTCATAGGTTCATAGGTTGGTACTAGGCTATCGGCCCTAGGGCCTATACAAGCCTAGCCATAACAATTCCCTGGCTATTTCTTCCCACAGTATTTACTTCCCTGGACCCCTGTCTAGCAGGGTGACTGACGTGGTCCCTGGGGTGAATTTCCTTTCTCCCATCCAATCATCAAGGTTCCTTTTGAAGAGGACCAAAGAGGCTCTCTGCTTGACATGTATGGGCAGTCTATTCCAGAGTATGGGGAGTCTCTGGGTCAGGAACCTATCCCTCCAGCATGTTTTGTTCATTGTGATGACAAGGTTTAGATCCCTGGAGCATGTGTCTCTGAGGGATTGGGATTTCTTTAAGTGTAGCATGTCCAGCAGCTCTGGGTTTGACATGATCCTGTATGTTAAGCAGACATCGCCTCTGAGTAGATGATATGCGAGAGAGTATAGGTGGAGTTTTTTAGACAGTCAGCATAGGGCATCTGCTTTAGGCCTGTGATTCTTTTAGTGAGATATTTCTGTGAGCTTTCCAGTTATTTCAGATGTCTTGAGAGGTACATACCAAATGGGGTGTTGTATTCTACAATGGGTCTAATGAGGGATGAGTACAGTGGGACAATGACCTCCTTTTTTCCTGGATGAAAACCCCTTAGTGATGAGGTGTGCCACATAGAAGGATTTCCTGACTGTTGTGGCAATGTGATTATCGAAGGTGAGACCACTGTCCACCTGTGTCCCTAAGTCCTTTATCGCACTTTCGGTGTTTAGTGTACTGCCACATATGTAGTAATTCATGGGTACATGGTTTTTCCCAAAGGGGATAACTATACATTTCTTGGCATTGAGCTTAAGCCCATGGCTCTGGCACCAAGCATCTGTTTCTGTAAGGCCCTTTTGTAGAATATCCACATTCATTTGGGGATTCAGTAATGGCTCCTAGTTTGCAGTCATCTGTGAACTTTGTTAGCCAGAATCCCTTAGTGTTGGCCTGTACTTCAGAGAAGTAGATGCCAGACAAGAGCGGTCCCAGGACTGAACCCTGAGGTACTCCACTTGTCACTTGTCTGGAGCTAGATTTGGAGTCTGCTACTTTTACAGTGTGGGTTCTGTCAGTAAGCCAGTTGGCAACCCATCGAGTAACGTAGCGATTAATGCCCAGCTTAGTAAGTTTATCTATGATTCCAGAGTGGGGAATGGTGTTGAAGGCCTTGGCGAGGTCCAGATAGGCTGTGTGGACCGCCTTACCCTTGTCCATGGCTCTGGGTCCTATATCGGGTCTCAGTAGCAAATCTAACAATCTTGTTGTAACAAGATTCTATTTTTTTGTAGGCTGGTTTTACAGAAGTTGGTTAGAATTGGGGATCTGCAGAGGAAGGTAGACAACAGATGTGTCCTGGCTATAGTGGGTTTGGTGTCTTTAGTGAGAAATTGCTTATTCCAGTATAGGAGACCAAATTTTTTGTGAACCTTCTTGATAGTTTAGGCTACATAAATGCCAAATTTTAGGTTGTTATCTATTTTCACAGCTAACAGTTTGCTGTTTTAGTAGGGGTGATCATGGTTTTATTACTAGACATGATGGCAAAGTTGTCACATGGGGGAGGGGATCTACAGGGGCTGAAAAGAACAAGTTTTGTTTTATTTGGATTTAGGATAAGCTGGAGTTAGTGAAACAGGTCTCAGCTAATGAGAATCAGTTTTGGGTTAGGGAGTGAAGGTCTGCTAGTGTGTGGGCTGAACATATGATGGTGGTGTCATCAGCATATTGTACTACTCAGGCATTGGGTGCGGAGAATGAGAACTAGATGGTAAATAGAAAGAAGAGTAGTGGGCCGAGTATGGAGCTTGAGGGACTCCTAAGGATACTGGTAGGAGAGGGGATAGTTGGATCTGCCATTTTACAGCTTGTTGGCATTCTGATAGGTAGCTTCTAAACCATGAGATAGAGGGGGTGCTGATGTTTAGGGAGGATAGTGTTCTAAGGAGTTTATTATGGTTGACCATATCAAAAGCTTTGGATAGATCTAAAAAGATGGCAGAAAATAGTTGTCCCTTGTCTCTGTGGTAGTTAATTGTGTTGGAAAATGACATCAGAGCTGTAATGGTGCTGTGGAAGGGTCTAATGCCGTGCTGATATTTAGTTAGTAGATTGTTTTTTAGAAGGTATTCCATTAGTTGGGTGTGAACGGCCCTTTCTAGTATTTGTGGTAAGGGTGATGAAATAGCAATCGGTCAGTAGTTGTTGCGTTCTAAGGAGTTGCCACCCTTGTGCAGTGGTATTATGTGGGAGATCTTCCATATAGTAGGTACTTTACACTCTAATATTGATCTATTAATTAGAGTAGCAACAGGATAGGCTATAGCCTCTGCAGCTATCTAGGAATTAACCTGGTAAATTATCTGTGGCCGGGGTGATCGGTTTAAGCTTGTGGAGGTGTTTTAAAATGGATTTGGTTGACACTGGGGGAAGCTAAAGTGGGATGTATTATCTTGTGTGTTTGTGCTATATTGTGGGGTTGGCAGGACAGCTACTGTTAGACTGGGTTTCTGCTAGGGCCTTAACTGTTTTGGTGAAATATCTATTGAAATGAGTGGGGTTATTATCATGATTTATTGTTGCAGGTGTTGGGGTGCCATTTGCCTGGTTGAAATATAGAGTTTATAGTGGCCCAGAATTTTTGAGAGTTATGAGTATATTTTTCCTTCAGGTTTTGGTAGCAGTTGATTTTGTTTAGTTTAATGAGCTTTTTGGCTTTATTACAGAGTTCTGAGAAGTTTTGTTTTGTTGATTGGGTTCTGTTTTTATAAAACTGTATCCATGTTTTGTCCCTGTCTTTGAGAATGGATTTAGTTACAATAGTTAGCCAGGGGGTATACTTTGCTTTACTCTAATGGTTCTGGCGGGTGCATGATGGTTTAAAATTTGTAGGAAAGATGAGTTAAAGTAGTGGACTGCCTCATCTACTGATAGTTGCATTAGTGGTTTCCAATTGTAGCATGTTAGGTCATTTATAAACTCATCTGGCTTGAAGTTCTTTTAAATTCACTGGAGAGGAGGTTCCCTTCCCAAAATGGCCAACCTCAGTGAAGAAGATGAACAAAGGCTGGTTTGACTGACACATTGTACATATCTGCACCTAATCCAGGCACTAGTACAACCACATCAAGTGAAGAATGTGAAAATCTTAGCTGATATAATGGCTGAATGATGCATCTGCATTAAGTAGCATTCAAATGATCTACCCATGCAACTACAGAAATTAAACTCAGAACAAAGATTTTTTTGTGATGATGTGGTCAACGGTCAGCTATTTTATCCTGGGCCAAGAAGGATTCTGATATTTGCAACCTCTGGTGTTAACCAGTAGTCGCACAGATCATTCTATCAGAACTGTGGGTCAGGGATGGCATCCTGGTGTCTTTCCACTATCCCCCCTTGGGTAAGGTCTTTAAGGCCCCCAGCTCCAGAAATGCAACTTTACATGTAATGCTTCACTCCACAGGCTGGGTCAACTTAAGGATTTGCCATAATGTCATCTTTTTGAGGAAAAAGGAGAGACCTGAGTGAATGGGTATGCCCTGTTTTCCTGGAAGAGACTGACTGGAGATCTAAGATTGAGCAAGGGTGGAAAGTGGGTGAGCACAACCACAGGCTACAGAGAAGCAGGGTGAAGACTAAATAAATTCAGAAAAAAAGTGTACTGTATCACCCATCTTGCAATCAGTACCTTGACATATGTTCTCAAGGAACTTACTGAACCCTATTAGCAAAGCACCATATGCCCTGAAACTGTATGACCAAACTTTACTATAAACCATTGCCTTCTGCCAAGCATGTAGTGGAAATCACACAGGTCCCTCACAATCCAACGAAATCCCAATATTATCATTGTACTGATACAAACCCAATTGTCATTCTGTATCTTTTAAACAGCGACTGGTGGGAGGCTAAGTGTATATGACATGTCATTGACCTCTTTGTAAAATTATATTGTACTGCCAAACAGAAAATGTTCATATATATATATATATATATATATATATATATATATATAGAATTTATTTAACATTTGTTTACTTGGAACAAGCCAATTTTCAGCAGAGGCCCGAGCAGAAATGCTCCAGACACATATGTTTGTAACTTGGGAGGAAACTGGAGCACCCAGAGAAAACCCACATGAATGCAGAGAGGACATGCAGACTCCACACAGAAGTTACGCCAGCTGAGAATTGAACCAAAGAACCCTTTAAGGCTAGTAATTTGCCAGCATGTGGTAAATGCTGCAGGCAGCAAACAACCTTACTGTCTGTGTACATGCCCAACAGTGTACAGTCTGAAAAAGTATGTCATCACACTAAGCACCATCAGCAAACAGCCTACAAAAATATAATATCACTCTTAATCGTTTCAGTCCTTTTTTTGCATCTGGCTTCTTTAAGTGACTTACCAGCTAATAATAATAACAAATTGACACTAAGGCCGTTAATCTCTGATGTCCTGCAATACAGAAATGAATCACCGTTTGCTACTTATAATTCATATTTTCATTTTTATGTTCATATTTTCATAACTGAGACTTATATACTGCTCATATGTATGGTTTGAGATACCATGGTGGCAGACAGAAAATTCGTTATCAATGTTCATTTAAATCACACTATATTGGATATATTGTTAGTAATTATGAGAAAAGAACTATTTCCATATGTACTTAACACTTAAAAAAGAAGTGACTTACAAACCATGGTATGGCATCAGGTGAAACTTTGGATGCTGTCATTGATATTTGCAATAAGATGCAAATCATCAGAAACACTAAGTGTTATTTATATCGCTGGTTATACAGTTAAGTATGTATTTTCATATTTCTGCAAATATTTTGATAAAGATGCACTTAGAAAGGTATTTCTTGCTGTCATGTGAAAACTTATGTCTGGCTAGCAAAAGTGTTCCAATAATATATGTCTAGGTTGCACAGTTTCCAAGATACAACAATCTGTTTTCAAAAGTTTTGCAAAACATATAATTATTGGTTTGTGTGTATAATAGTGTATTATACAGTGACCGGCCATTAGTATTCAAAACCATGGACGCTGATTGTCCAGCCTAGCCAGCGTGCCCATTGTAAGTCCCAGAACAGATCAACGGAAAAAGGTCCGCTCACCCATAAGTCCCAGAACATATCAACGGAAAAAGGTCCGCTCACCCAGACTGCTTTCTGTTCGTATATTCCAAAACTTTCATTTTTTTTTCAACAAAAATTTTCAAAAAAAGCTATACCAAGAGGCAGCATGCAGGAAATACAAAGAAAATCAGGTATGTCATTTAAAAACAAGGCAGCAGTATACCACCAGCTGCGGAAGAACAGTAATGTGCCATTATACAAAGATATTTAAGAAAAGTAAGTATTTTTTTCTTAAATAATGTCATTGGATAATAGCAATAACTGATTCCGTGGTTGTGGTATATTGAAATTTACCCATGGTTGGCTTTATTTAATTACTCGGGCTTCACCCTCATAATTAAACCACACCAACCATGGGTAAATCTTCAATATACCACACCACGTCTTATTGCTTAATTATAGTATTTCTGGAAAGGCTATGAATGTACTGATTATTATCACCGTACAGAATACTCCCTACTGCTAGCATTATTATTAGTATATCTTTTTAGCTTTTACTGTTCATAAAATATTTACACTTGTTTATCTTATCCTTTTTAAGTTGATTTTTTTAGAAGATGCTCCGGAATGCAAGGATGTTTGTAAGCTGCTATAGGTGTGACATTCCACACCACATTGGACTTAATGAGTTAAAGAATGCAATACATATATTATATAGTATAGCATTTGTTTTCTGTATCAAACTGTAATCTAGTATGAAATAAAAGGAAGATGGAGAAATGAGAAAGTTCACAGCCAGACAGGTATGTCTTTTGATGTTCTACCTTTCGTATCATGATATTGTGTCATGTGTTGCTGTCTCTGTCTTGCGCACTCTGTGCCTTAGCATAGAAACTATATTCTTAACCTCCTTATAACTTTCCACTGATAGTTCCTTCAAGTCTAGCAGGACTTTTATTGGTTCTGAATTATCTATTTGACTTTTTGATAAGACTGCTGCCAAGTTCAATTACTTTTTAGCCTTTTAATTAGTATGTGTGACTCCCAAATTGTGTTATTTAGCTAGCCAGCATTAGCAAAAGTCCTGCCTTTACAGTTTTATTTTATCATTCATATTGCTCAGCAAGAGTGCTAGAAAGCCCTTGTTTTTTGTTAAACAGGAACGCCCTGTCCTGCTTCACTTATGCATATCACTTTGCTCTTTTTCCTTTAAAGATGAATAAATGAATCATTTCATGAATGCAGTTTGCTGTGAATACATTGTGGATAGTGGTTGTTCAAACATGCAGTAACTACCCAACAGTGAAGTAACTTGGCTGGGGTGAAGAGGTAGCTATCACAGGTGAGAGTTGTTAAGGGGCTTAATCAGCAGTTGCTGATAGAGCAAGAGTACAGTATCAGCATTCCTGTAAGAAGTCATGAGTGATATTACGGTTTCTTTAATGAATACCAGTGCTGAATTCACAGAGCTGACAGTGTCAGAGTAGTAACTGTAGCAAGCAGCTGTAGAAAGGAGCTTGTTACGGCTGAAGACTTTTTCTTCTGGTCTTCAGCTGTGGGTTGAAGGGGCACCAGTCTGAGTACTGCCCAGTGTTTCTGATTACCTACTTACAGCTCTGCTTTCTAAATCTGATTAACACTCACATCTTTCTCAGTAACAAGTAACATCTAAGAGCTATTGTTGTGTCTTCTTCATTGTTCAGCCCCTGTATTATCTTAGTGTCTTGTTGGCTGCGGATCTGTTCTTGAAAATGATATGTCCATTTATTTAATGCTGTTACTTTACTATCAAAATTATGTATGAAACTCATCTGCAGCTACATCTCTTGGATTCTCTGCCAAAACAGTCAATTTGTTATTAACTAAAACAAGACATAGATGAGTAAATGAATAAAAGAATGAAAACATCAGAAAATAAACAATTACATGCATACAATAAAAACTCTGATTTGCTCACTCAGCCCAAAGAGATGAAATACTTAAGATTATCGGCTACCCTAATAAACTGTCCTGCATTTGTATTATGGTACTTTTGTTAGCACTGTATCCTGTAAAGGAATTAGATCAGTTGGACTGTCTGACAAGCACTGAGAAAAACAAACACACAAACAAACAAACCAATAAATAAATAAATAAATGCATCTGAATGAATAAATTAATTAATTAATGTATTTGAAGAAGAACCTAAGGCACTTGTGAAATTCTAACTGTCAGATTCTGTAAGGACTGTTGTCTCCACTGTTTCTGTTTTACTAACCCACACAGCTGCCTGATGAAATGTCTTATGCTACAGAGAAAGCTGAGTGGTACAGTGGTTTAGGTATATGCCTTTCAATAGCAAGGTTTGATTCTCAGCACTGGAAAGGAAAAACAAACAGCCTTTCACTGTCAAGTTAAAAAGCATACAAATTTCACTAAAGAAATATAAATAAACATACAATATACCAACTGCAACAGAACACACACTGTGTTAGCTGTGTTGTACATAGGCTTTAATTGAAGGCATTGCTTCATTTGTTTAAACAATTTATTTAACATAGCTTGAGCACCAGGATGGCTTAGATTACAGAATTTTACTTGTGGAGAGGTAAAGCAGATCTCAGCTGTGATGATTTAGGCATACCACTATGATGTGTACTTTCAGGCTTAGCCTTTGCTCTCCTTACATTTATTTATTTTATTAGAGGTTCATAGGTTCTTACTAAGTGTATGGCTATAAAGACCATGTACTTAGTGTATCAGTTGGCATAATGAGTAAAGTCTTCACCTCTCATGCACAAGATACAAGGTTTGATCCAGACCTCCAGCCAATGCCTGTATGGAATTTGCATGTTCTCCCTGTCTCTCTGTGGGGTTCCTCCCACCTCCTAAAAGCATATTGAGTGTTTCCATCTCAAACAAAACACAGAATGGAGATGTGGGCAGCAGCACAGACTCTACATGGCGCTCTCTGTTGGGAAATATAGAGGGTATAGCCCAATCAATTGAGGCATCTACTGTGGTACATATAAGGTCTCAAGAAAGCTGATTTGGGCAGTCCTGTAGTGGTCCAAACTTCCAGAAACATTGGTGGAATTAGTGCAGACTCTGTATAGTGACTCAATGGCTCAAGTATGAATAGGGGACAGTGTCACACTGGGGTTCCAAGTGAGAGTGGGTGTGCACCAGGGTTTAGCTGTGAGCACATTGCTGCTCATACTCTTGATGAACAATACTAGCAAGCAGGTCAGAGGCAACAGATTGACAAAGTTAATGTGCACAGATGATGTGACATTCCAGGCTGACTCTGAACAAGAATTTCAGCAAAGGATAGGGGAATGGAATGCAAAACTGAAGGCACATGAGATGAAATTGAGTACAAATATAAGTCGTAATGAGAGCAAGTTGGGAAATTAGATGAATCGGATAACTAAGATGGAAGAAATGGGAAAACAGTGAAACACGTCAGTAGCCTTAAGTATCTATTGGAAGAGGACATGAGC